>NW_026125108.1:0-133150 GCF_943737965.1 Phodopus roborovskii
AAGGATTAAGTGCAAAGTATATAGGAACTCTAGAGAATGCCTTTCACTTCACTCCATGTACATGGAGCCTCTATAAAGAAAAGACACTGATCAATTCTGGATCAAAAGACATAAGCATGTCGAAGAAATCTGGAGCTTTTTTATAGGCAAAGAAATTTGGAACTTTTAAAGGCTGTGAAACCTAAAAGAGTCATCATTATGTACTGCCAGGGACACCAGAAGGGAGATGCTACATGGTGTTGGTTGTTTTATTACTCTTCCTCTTTGGGGTTTCTCTACCCAGCTCCCAAAGTAAATACACACAGAGGCTTGTTCTTCTTATAGCTGACCTGGCTTACTTCCCCTATCCAGCTTTTCTTAACTTAAATTATCCAGCTCTGTCTTTTGCCTCTGGGCTTTTAAGTTTTCCTATTTCTGCATCTTTCTTTACTTCTTCTCCATGACTTGCTGGGTGGCTGGGTGGCTGGGTGGCTGGGTGGCTGGGTGGCTGAGTGGCTGGCCCCCTAGCATACTCCTCTCCTGTTCTCTTGCTCCTTGATCTTGCTCTTTTTCTCCTATTTATTCTCTCTGTCTGCTAGTACTGCCTATCCTTTCTCACTGTCTTGCTATTATTGGCTGTTCAGCTCTTTATCAAACCAATCAGGGTGTTTTAGACAGGCAAAGTAACACAGCTCCACAGAGTTAAAAACAAATGCAACATAAAAAGGATGTAACTAATCTTTGCATCATTAAACAAATGTTCCACAGTATAAACAAATGCAACACAGCTTAAAATATTATTTAACAAAACTACAACTGCCTGGGGGAAATTGTAAAGCAGCCAGAGGGACAGCTGATAACATCCAGAGGGACAGGGTAGAACCTGCGGCCTTACCTGCCTTACCTGCCGCTCTGTGCTGTGACTGTTAGCTATATGGGACTGCTTTATTTGATATTGAGTGGAAGCCATTTCCCCAGCACTGGTGGAAGTTTGAGGATGGGAGAATAGCAACTCCTGAGGCTACTACCCTGCTCCATCAAGGATCCCTTACCAGTCTCAAGACTACTCTGGGTCAACATTTTTAAATTCTTCTGCCTATAGCATAGCCCAGTTGGTGTCTGAAATGTGTCCAGAACAACCTGTACCAGGAAACTACCCACATGGAAGGTCATCACTTGACCTGGAATTCCTATCACTACAGAATCAGGCAGTGGATGAGTGTTTGTGTCCCAGGTAGTTAAAGTGTTGAAGATAATATAGGAGTTATTTACAGCATACCACTCCCAGAGCTCTGGGAAAGTAGAATTTATGAACTGGACATTAAAACTGAAGTTAAGCAAACTGTCAAGGGACCCACTTACATTGAGATTACTTGGTGCCAATTGCTTTGTTAAGAATTTGACCTATCCCTATCGGGAATACAGGGTTCTCTCCTTATGAAGTTCTTTACAGATCTCCTCTTCCCATTATTAGACACATATGGGGGGAGACTTCAGAGAACTGTATAGTATCATTTTAAGACAACCGATGCAGGTTATTGGCTCATGTTGTATATCATAGTGTCCACAAGTCTGGGAACTTGGCCATGGAAGCTCACCCATTTAAACCTGGAGATATGAGTATGGGTTAGAAAATTGAATGCCCAGCCTGAAACCTGCCTGCAAAAGGCCATTCTCTTATGCACTCACACTGCAGTAAATGTGGAAGAGGTGACTAGATACACCATAGCAGAGTAAATCAGCTTCTGGCAATTATATGTGTGTTCATGACCCATCAACATTGTGTACTCTCACTCCACAGAGTGGTCAAGTGGAGATACTAGAGGACCTGGAGGGACCAGAGGATGACAGCACTCAGAGACTACAGTGTCGCCCTGATCATTCCAAGAGCCAACCAGTCTACACAGGGCAGAAACTTAAGGAGTCAACAAGTCAGTCACCTGATGCACAGAAAACATTTTGTTCCATTGTAATGCTGTGCGACCCTTTGCCTTTATCTATGGCTTTTAACTTTAGCTCTCATAGTAGTTTGGCAGAACTGAGCCCAGCCAAATGCACTTATGATAAAAATGGTTCTAGTATTATGTCAATTTGACACAAGCTAGAGTCATGGGAAGAAGAAACCTCAGGTGAGAAAATTCCCCCACCAGAATGTCCTATGGGCAAGCCACTGGTGCATTTTATTGACTGTTGATGTGTGAGTTCCCAGATCACTTGAGGTAGTGCAAAACCTGGGTAGGTGGTCCTGAATCATTATAGTAAGGTAGGCTGAGCATGCCATGAGGAGCAAGCCAGTAAGCAGCATTCCTCCATAGCTTCTGTATCAGCTCTTGCCTCCAAATTTCTGTCCTCCATAAGTTCCAGCCCCTGATTTCCCTCAGTGATGAACAGTCACCTGAGATTAAATAATACCCCACCCCCAGTTGTTTTTGGTGACAGTGTTTTATGACAACACAGAATTCCTAATTAAGACAGGTCCCTTTTAACACCTTTTTGCCTCTTTGGGTTAGCATATGTAACTACTGTTTTTGTTACTACCATTGTGTGATATTCACAACCTTCCTCCTGTGATCATTGAGTCTATACTCTAGAGCATGGCCTAGGGTTAGCCCCAAACCTTGTCTTGTCATATAATTTCTCTTGCCAAGGGAGAATCTTAGGTACTTGTATGAACAACACAATCAATTATACTATCTGACAATAGGACAGCCAACACACAGTCCTTCCCTCATGAATAATGGCTTATGGTCTGGCACTGCTGAGATGGGGGATATTTATTAAATGAACCCAGGTTCCTAGCAACCAGTGTCAGTATTTTTTAATATGTATATGGCCATTAGCAATAACTCTCCACTGATCATCAATTATGGAAGTCTTTCATGAGGATGGAGTGTAGGTTTAAAGATGAATATAAGTGTAAATAAACCCTCACTGAGTCTCATGTCTCAATGGTCACTGATCTTATTGTCCTCCCTGAGCTGTTTCATGGGCCACATTGAAGAATAAATATAAGATAGCATGCTACAAAAGGATGTTACCACTTCCAACTGTAAATTGGGAAGCTGTGGCCCTCTCAATTTTATAACCATAACCTGAAAACCTGAAATAAAAAGAATGTCCACAAAATAGGCACAGGCACACACAGACACTGACTAGAAACCATAATATAACTTCACAAGGGTCACAGTCTACTCCAAGCTTCATCTCATGAGAACATTCATTCCTTTTATGAAGAAATAAAAGCCTTCTTGGCATCATCCACCACAGGAAAGCAGTTTGGCCCCTGGCAGACATAGCTCAAATGCTAAAAGTCTTTTCCTTCTTTGTTTGTATAGAAAACTAGCATGAGGGATCAATGACCCTGGGAGACTACAGAGCTAGACAGCTTTGAACCCCAAAATGAAGGGTTTGGCTCCCCAAAAACCTCAATTATTGGAAAAAAATCCATTGCTCAGTGGGGAAAACAAATCGGTATATCTGTGGAGAGTCTGACCTTCCCAGGCCAAAGGTTTTTTTTAGCATACCTGCCAAAGACCCAATGACAAGGATCCTCATACTGTTTGGCCAGTACTACACCCTTTGTCTAAATTTTTCTCATCTTTGTCAGATGTAAAAACAATGTTACTGTTAACATTATATGGTAAACCCAGGTAGACTACACTGGATATTTTGAAGATCAGCTTTATGATCTACTTTTGCAAAACCAGGTCATGATCATATGTATTGGGATCTAACTGTTATTCCTTCTTCCTGTTCCATCTTACCAGATGGGGAACACTTGGGAGGACAGGTATGTGAGGACTTGAGAACCTAAAGGAAACAACTGGCCTCATAAATTGGTGACTGGAAAGATAATGAATGACTTCCAGAATATATAACCCATGATATGGTCCAATCACCTGCACAGAGGGGGGGTGGTCCTGAGGTTACCATACTCCCATGTATATGTTAAACTGTATTATCTGATTATAAGCTGTAGTTATAATCATAACCAATGTGACAACCACTGCCCTTAACATATTGGCTAAGCAACAAATCAAGATGCATAACACCATAAAATCTACTTAGTTTTAGACTATCTACTTGCCTTTGAAGGGGAGTCTGTGGAAAGTTTAGTTATAGCATGATGGGAGATGTCATTCTGAATGTATGTTTCTTATACTGGTTAATGAATAAAGCACTGTTGGCCAATAGGAAAGCTAGATAGGCGGGTCTAGGAGACAAGGAGGATTTGAGGAAGGAGTAAGGAGGAGTCAACATGGAGAGGCTGGAGAGAACAGAACCGCCATTCCTCTGCTCTCAGTAAGACCACGTGGCAATACATAGGAATGGGTTAATACTTAAGACAGAGCTAGCCGATAAGAAACACGTAACTGGCCAACAGCATTATATCAAATACAGAGTCTCTGTGTGTTAATTGGGGCTGGCAGTGGTGGGACAAGACCAGCAGCGGGTGGAAAAACTGTACTCTTTTACAATAGCAACCATTTTTTCACAAATAGTTGATGAAGGAAAGGTCACAGAAAACAAACAAATACACACAAGATGAAAAGACATGGAATGGCTGAAACCCAGAACAATTACCTGGTGTATGCTTTTCAATTTTTTGGAAGATCTCCAGACCCTTGTTATGCATTTGATTCTAGGACTCTGCTTTATTTTACCTCAATAGATAGACTATGCAGGTAAGTTTGTCTCCATCCTCTTTGAGGAATGGCCACACCTATGTTATGATGTTATGAAAACATAAAAACTCAAACTAAGATGATGCTCTTTAATACCCACAACAGAATTGAATTACACATTAAAGGGGGGTTGTTGTAGGAAACCCCTAAGTACTAAGAGGAAGTAAACAGGGAGGGAATCATGTAGGCAGATGAATGGCGAATGTTCTGTGCGTGCCCACAAACCCACTACATTGACGTTGTTTGTTTCTATCATGTGGTTTATATACAGTTTTCTTTTTTGTGGTCAGAAAAAATGTAGGATATTATTTCAGTTTTCCTAAATTTGTTGGGACTTGCTTTGTGTTTATTTTGGACAACATTCCATGGATTACTGAGAGGAAAGTGAACTATTTAGTGTTTGGATGGAATGTTCTGTAGTTATCTGCTAGAGCCATTTGATTTATTATGTTATATAGTTCCAGAGTTTATTTAGGTTTTGTCTAGATGGCCTATCTGTTGGTGAGAGTTTGTAATTGAAGTAATCTACAATGGCTGTGTGAAGGGCAGGATGTGATTTTTTTTTTTAACTGCAGCAGTGTTTGTTTTATGAACTTGATGCCCTAATAACTATACCTGCTTGTTTCCTGGTTCAATTTACTTGAAACATCTTTTTCCATCCATTTACCCTCAGTGGTGTCTGTCACTGATGGTTAAGTTTATTTCTTGAGGCTGCAAAATCATGGATCCTGTTTTCTAATCTGTTAGTCTATGACTTTTTCATGGGAAATTGAGACCATTAGTATTGAGAGCTGGTATTTAACGACATGTATTAATTACCATTACTTCATTGTGATGCCATTTTCTTAGACTTTTTTGCATATCTGCTCTGGAATTATTCTTTGTGCCTTCTTGGGTGTTATTAACTTTCACTGTAGAGAAAAAATACTCTTTTTTTTAAATTTTTTTTATAACCAAGTCCATTTAAATGAAAACAAACATTTATAGACAATATTTGGGAATTTGGGCGCGTTGTTTCCAAACTACTTCCTGCTGGTGAGGGGGCACTGGCCTGGGGGATTCTGAGAAGATGCAGAAATCCTGGCTGTAGTCTGCAAGGCTGCTTTGTCCAGCTGTTTTGAATGTAGGATCACCTGGTACTCTGTTTCAGGAGGTCTGGCTTGATCAAACCACATTAGTCTGGAAGGAATCCACATCTTTTCATTTTCTGTGGAAACAAAAATAGAAATCATTTTCCCCAGTAATTTGTCCTTGAATTTAAATTTAATTTATTATTTTACATGTCAATCCCAGTTCCCTCTCCCCCTTCCTTCCCCCTTCCTCCCTCCCTTCCTCAATCACTCCTTCCTCCCTTTTACCCTCTCTGCTCCTCTCACTTGTATCCTAACCACCCTCCCCCTCCTATCCCTCCACCCCAATTCCATATGTAGGGGAATGCCATCCAGTTGGAGTCATGTAGATCTGACAGGTCAAGTGAAGTAGGGACTAGGGCTTCTCTCCTTTCCCTAGGTAAGGCAGTTATCCCTCCATGGGGGATGTGTTAGTCCTTTTGTGGACCAGGGATACATCCTGGCTCCACTGTCTGAGGTCCCCTAGACTGCTCCGTCCTTCTGGCTGAGGCCCATATTCAGGGGGGCCTGAGTCAGTCCCATGCTGGCTTCCCAACCATCAGCTGGGGGCCTGTTAGCTCCTCCTTGTTCAGGTAAGCTGTCCCTATGTGTTTCTGCAGCCTGGTCTTGTCCTATCCACCTGTATCTGAGTCTCTAGTTCGACTCAGTGTTTATGTATGGGTGTTTGCTCCTGTTTCCAACAGGTATTACATGAGGGCTCCATAGATAAGTTAGTTGTTGATCTCAATATCTGGGAAGGGCATTTATGGTAGCCTTTCTACGGAAGCTCAAATTTTTAGTTGGCGGCAGTCTTGTAGTTCTCTAGACCTTTCTTTGTATTCAATTTTATCTTCAAAACAATATTGGCTCCCTCATTTATGTTCTCTCTCTCTGTCTCTGTCTCTGTCTCTGTCTCTGTCTCTCTCTGTCTCTGACTCTCTCTCTCTCTCTCTCTCTCTCTCTCTCTCTCTCTCTCTCTCTCCTGTCTTCTATTCCTAACCGGGCTCATTCTTCCTAGTCGCATGTGTTTTCCTTTCCTCCCCCTCATTTTCTCCTACTTCTCTCTCCATTCCCTGCCCCCCCCCCCACTTCCCCTGTGTTATGGGGGACTTGTCTCTTCCTGTTCTATGAGGGACTTTATAGGAATCTCTTAGAATACACCTTGTATCCTAGTTCCTCTGGTGATGTGAATTATACGCTGGTGATCCCTTGCTCTAGGCCTAAAATCCATATATGAGTGAGTACATACTGTGTTCCACTTTTTGTGACTGGGTTACCTCATTCAGGATGGTTTCTTTAAGTGCCATCCACTTGCCTGCGAATTTCAATATACAATTATTTTTTTTTTTTTCTGCAGAGTAGTATTCCATTGTGTAGATGTGCCACATCTTCATTATCCATTCTTCAATTGAGGGGCATCTAGGTTGCTTCCAGGTTCTTGCTATTACAAATAGTGCTGCTATGAACATAGTTGAACAGATGTCTTTGTTGCATGGATGTGGATCATTTTGGGTATATGCCTAAGAGGGGAATTGCCGGGTCCTGTGGTAAACTAATTCCCATTTTCCTGAGGAACCACCATACTGATCTCCAAAATGGCTGTATGAGTTTGCACTCCCACCAGCAGTGGAGGAGTGTTCCCTTTCTCCACATCCTCTCCAACATGAGTCATCATTGGTGTTTCTAATTTTAGCCCTTCTGGCAGGAGTAAGATGGTATCTCAAAGTTGTTTTGATTTGCATTTCCCTGATAGCTAAGCATGTGGAACACTTTCTTAAGTGTCTTTCAGCCTTTTTGATTTCCTCTATTGAGAATTCTTTCTTCAGTTCTATACCCCATTTTTTAATAGGGTTATTTGGTGTTTTGTTGACTAGTTTCTTGAGTTCTTTGTATATTTTGGAGATCAGCCCTTTGTCCGATATAGGATTGGTGAAAATCTTTTCCCAGTCTGTGGGCTGCCGTTTGGTCTTGTCCACTGTGTCCTTTGCCTTACAGAAGCTTCTAAGTTTGAAGCAGTCCCATTTATTAATTGTTTCTCTCAGTGTCTGTGCCCTTGGAGTTATATTCAGGAAGTCAGTCTCCTATACCAATTTGTTCAAGGATACCTCCTACTTTCTCTTCTAAGAGGTTCAATGTGGCTGGATTGATGTTGAAGTCTTTCATCCATTTGGACTTGAGTTTTGTGCATGGTGACAGACATGTGCCTATCTGCAGTCTTCTACACACCCTCATCCAATTGTGCTATCAGCATTTGTTGAAGATGCTTTCCTTACGCCCATTGTATAATTTTAGCTGTTTTGTTGAAAATCAGATGTTCATAGGTGTGTGGGTTAATATTAGCATTTTTAATTTTTATGCCAATACCATGCTGTTTTCAGAATTATAGCTCTGTAGTAGAGCTTAAAGTCAGGAATGGTAGTGCCTCCTGAAGTTCTTTTATTATATAGGGTTGTTTTGGCTATCCTGGGACTTTTGTTTTCCCACGTGTAAAGTTGATTATTACCCTTTCAAGGTCAGTGAAGAATTGTGGTGGAATTTTAATGGGGATTGCATTGAATCTGTAGATTGCTTTTTGGCAAGATTGCCAATTTTAATATGTTTATCCTACCTATCCAAGAGCATGGGAGATCTTTCTATTTTCTGGTATCTTCTTTAATTCTCTTTCTGTAGAGCCACAAAGTTCTTATTATATAGGTCTCTTACTTGTTTGGTAAGCGTTACACCAAGATACCTTATGTTGCTTGTAGCTATTGTAAAGGGGTGATGTTTCTCTGATTTCTTTCTCTGTCTCTTTGTCATCTGAAAAAAGCAGGGCTACTGATTTTTTTTTTTTTTGAGTTTATCCTGTATCCTGCTAGTTTGCTGAAGGTGTTTATCAGCCGTAGGAGTTCCCTGGTAGAGTTTATTGGGTCGCTTATGTAAACTATCATATCATCTGCAAATAGAGACAGTTTGACTTCTTCCTATCCAATTTGGATCCCCTTGGATCTCCTTTTGTTGTCTTATAGCATTAGCTAGAACTTCTAGTACGATATTGAAGAGATATGGAGAGAGAGGGCAGCCTTGTCTTGTTCCTGATTTTAGAGGAATTAGCTTAAGTTTCTCTCCTTCAATTTATGTTGGCAGTTGGTTTGCTGTATATTGCTCTTATAATGTTTAGGTATGTTCCTGTTATCCCTGACCTCTCCAAGACCTTTATCATGAAAGGGTGTTGAATTTTGTCGAAGGCTTTTTTCCATATCTAGGGAGATAATCATATGGTTTTTTTTTTCTGTTTGTTTATATGGTGGATCACGTTGATAGATTTTCATATGTTAAACCATCCCTGCATTCCAGGTATGAAGCCTACTTGGTCATGGTGGATGATTTCTCTGATGTATTCTTGAATTTGGTTTGCCAGTATTTTATTGAGTATTTTTGCATCGATGTTCATCAGGGATATCGGTCTGTAGTTTTCTTTCTTAGTTGTGTCTTTGTGAGGCTTGGGTACCAAAGTTATTGAGGCCCATGAGAGTTTGGCAATGAACCTTCTGTTTCTATCTTGTGGAACAGTTTGGGGAGTAGTGGTATTAGTTCTTCCTTGAATGTCTGGTAGAATTCTGCGCTGAATCCATCTGGCCCTGGACTTTTTTTGGTTGGAAGGGTTTCATGACTGCTTCTATTTCATTGAGGGTTATAGGTCTATTTGTTTGTCTGTTCTTGATTTAATTTTGGTAAGTGATAGTTATCCAGAAACTTGTCCATATCCTTTGAATTTTCAGTTTTTGTGGAACACAGATTTTCAAAGTATGACCTGAAAATTGTCTGGATTTCCTCTGTGTCTGTTGTTATGTTCCCTGTATCGGTTCTGAATTTGTTAATTTGCATGTTCTGTCTCTGCTTTTTCGTTAATTTGGATAAAGGTTTGTCTATCTTGTTGATTTTCTCAAAAAAACCAACTCTTCATTGTATTGATTTTTTTTTTTGTATTGTTTTCTTGGTTTCTACTTTGTTGATTTCAGCCCCTCATGTTGATTATTTCCTGGCGTCTACTCCTATGGGGTGAATTCGCTTCTCTTTGTTCTAAGGGCTTTCAGTTGCGCTGTTAATTCTCTTATGTGACTCTCCTCTATTTTCTTCATATGGGCACTTAGTGCAATGAACTCCCTCGTAGCACTGCTTTCAAGGTGTCCCATGTTCGGGTATGTTGTATCTTCCTTCTCATTGAATATTAGAAAGTCCTTAATGTATTTCTTTATTTCTTCTTTGACCCAGGAGTGGTGCAATTGCACATTGTTCAGTTTCCCATGAGTTTGCAGGTTTTCTGCTATTTGTGTTGTTGTTGAATTCCAATTTTAAAGCATGGTGATCCGATAAGATACAGGGGACTATTCCTATGCTCTTGTATCTGTTGAGGTTTGTTATGTCACCTAGTATGTGGTCGATTTTAGAGAAGGTTCCATGTGGAGCAGAGAAGAGGTTATATTCTTTTTGTCTTTGGATGGAATGTTTTATAGATGTCTGTTAACCCCAGTTGAGACATAACTTCTGTTAATTCTTTTGTTTCTTTGTTGAGTTTCTGATTGGTGGTCCTGTCTAGTGTTGGAGAGTGGTGTATTGAAGTCTCCCACTATAAAGTGTGTGAGGTTTTATATGAGCTTTGAGTTTTAGAAGTGTTTCTTTTATGAATGTGTGTGACATTGTATTAGGGACATAGATGTTCAGAACTGAGACTTTGTGT
This sequence comes from Phodopus roborovskii, assembly GCF_943737965.1. Taxonomy (NCBI): domain Eukaryota; kingdom Metazoa; phylum Chordata; class Mammalia; order Rodentia; family Cricetidae; genus Phodopus; species Phodopus roborovskii. The sequence goes on from NW_026125108.1 coordinate 10,494, forward strand.
TGATGGATTTCTCCTGCGATGAATATGAAATGACCGTCTTCATCTCTTTTGACTAATTTTGGTTTGAAGTCTAACATGTTAGATATTAGGATAGCTACGCCTGCTTGCTTCTTATTTCCATTTGATTGGAAAATCTTTTCCCAACCCTTTACCCTGAGGGAATGTCTATCTTTGAAGCTTAGATATGTTTCTTGTATGCAGCAGAAGGATGGATTCTGTCTTCGTATCCATTCTGTTAGCCTGTGTCTTTTTATAGGTGAGTTAAGACCATTAATGTTGAGGGGTTAGTAAGGACCATTGATTGTTGATGCTTGTTTGATTTAGGTTTGTTGTTGGCAGTGGTATTGTGAATATGTTAGTTCTGCTTCACCCTTGGTTTCTGGTGTAGTCGAATTATCTGTTGCCTACATTTTTGTGGGCATAGTTACCTTCCTTGGGCTTGGAGTTTCTTCCTTCCAATACTTTCTGTAGGGCTGGATTTGTAGATATGTATTGGGAAAATCTGGTTTTGTCATTAAATATCTTGTTTTCTCTCCATCTATAGTGATTGAGAGTTTTGCTGGATATAGTAGCCTAGGCTGGCATCCGTGTTCTCTTAATACTTTTAGAACATTTATCCAGGACCTTCTGGCCTTGAGGGTTTCCATGGAGAAGTCAGGTGTAATTTTGATAGGTCTGCCTTTATATGTTACCTGTCCTTTTTCCTTCACTGCTCTTAATATTCTTTCTTTATTCTTGTATGCGAGGTGTTTTGATTATTATATGTCGAGAGGTCTTTTTTTTCTTTGGTCCAGCCTATTTGGGGTTCGGTATGCTTCTTGTACTTTCATGGGCATGTCCTTCTTCAGATTTGGAAAGTTTTCCTTGATGATTTTTTGTTGAATATGTTTTTGTCACCTTTGAGCTGGGCTTCCTCACCTTCCTCTATACCTATTATTCTTAGGTTTGGCCTTTTCATGGTGTCCCACATTTCTGGATGTTTTGTGTTAAGGATTTGTTGGATTTATGATTTTCTTTTGGTCGATGAATCTATTTCTTCTAGTTTATCTTCTGCGCCTGAGATTCTCTCTTCCAGCTCTTGAATTCTGTTGGTTATGCTTGTGTCCGTAGTTGCTGATTTTTTGCCCAGCTTTTCTATTTCCAGCATTCCTTCAGTTTGTGTTGCCTTTATTTTCTCTGTTTCAGTTTTCAAGTCTTGAACTGTTTCCTTCACCTGCTTAATTGTTTTTTCTTGGCTTTCTTGTACTTTACTTAAGAAATTTGTTCATTTCTTCCACTTTTTTGGTTTTATTTTCCCCTCCATTTCTTTAAGGGATTTTTCTCACATCTTCTTTGAGGGCCTCTATCATTTTTATGATGGTAATTTTTAAGTTGTACCCTTCTGCTTCCTCTGCTTTGTTGTTGTGTTCCATTCTAGTTGGTTAGATTCCCCTAGATTCTGGTGGTGTCATGCTTGTCTTTCTGTTGTTAAGTGTTCTCTTGTATTGCCTTCTTCCCATAGCTTCTTCCAGTAGGTGTTGGTAGGGTCTCCCCCTCTGTCTATGGCACTTCCCTGGTGGGCTTATATGGGTCAGAGATTCAATATCTGTAGCTCTGTGTGGTCTAAGCTCTCTAGGAGGTTTCTCCCCAGACAGGGATCCAGGGAAGGGGTCAAGGATGAGGATCCAATAGAAGATGCCAGCAGGTACTCACAGTGGTCCCATAGAGATAGGCGGATCTCTGAGAGGGCCCGGGACTCCAGCAGAAGACTGGAGGTAGGGTCAGAGACCAAGCCGGTGGAAATTACGGGTGTTCCCATGTGGATAGGCAGGTCTCTTGTGTTCAGATTCGCCCCGAAAAGTCCCCCCAAAGTAGTGTGGACTCTAGCCAATGGCTCTAGCCAAGGCTTTGGGGAAGAGGACAAAATCTGGGCTGGTACTTGGGATGTTTCTGCACCCACAGTTGGATCTCAATGGGAACTGGCACCCTCCGCCTGAGGCCTCTTTCTTTAGCAGAGTCCCTGCTTTGGCGGTCAAGTATCTTGCAGGTGGGAACTCAGAGTGGACCAGCAGAGATAGGTGGATCTCTGAGAGGGGCCCCTGGCCTCCAGTAGAGGACTGGAGGTCGGGGTCAGAGACCAAAGAGGTGGAAATTACAGGTGGTCCCGTGGAATAGGCACGTCTCCTTGTTCAGAGTTGCTCAGAAAAGTCCCAGAGAAGTCCCCCGAATTAGTGTGGACCGAGAAAAATACTCTGTCCAGTATCCTCTGTAGAGCTGGCTTAGTGGACATAAATTCCTTAAATCTGTTTTTATCATAGAAAGTTTTTATTTCTCCTCCAATTATATATGATAGTTTGTAAGGAGTAAGGTTTTTCTGCCTGCCGCTCGTCTTCTCCTGCTGCCGTGCCAGTCCCAATTAACACACAGAGACTCTGTATTTGATATTATGCTGTTGGTCAGGTACTAGTTTCTTATAGGTTAGCTCTGTCTTAAGTATTATCCCATTTCTGTTGATCTATGTATTTTCAGTGGTCTCCTTACTGGGGAATGGGGCAGGCATCTGGTCTCCCCGGTCTCTCCATGTTGACTCCTTACTCCTTCTTCTTTCCTCCTTGTCTCCTAGTCCCTCCTATCTTCCTTTCCTATTGGCCAACAGTGCTTTATTCATTAGCTAGTATGAGAAACATATTTACAGAATGACATCTCCCATCAATAGTTTCCCTGCTTATAGTTGTTTAGGTTGGCATCAATATTTGTTCAGAACTTATAAAACACCAGTCCAGGCTCTTCTGGTTTTTAGAGTCTGTATTGAAAATTCAGGTGTTATTCTGATGGGCCCACCCTTATATGTCATTTGTTATTTCTCCCTTGCTGTGTTCAATACCTTTGTTTTACACATTTAATATTTTTATTATTAACTGGTTTAGGATGTTTCTGGTCCTATTTAGTATTCTGTATGCTTCTTGCATCTTGATAGTCATGTCTTCCTTAGATTTGAGAAATTTTCTTCTATTTTTTTTTTAAAATAAATTTGTAGCTTTGACCAGGGCTTTATCTTCTTATACCTACGTTTCATAGTTTTAATTTTTTTATAGCATTCCAGAATTGACTGAGAGACCCATTTCTTCTACGTTTTCTTCAAGATTTGATATTTTCTTTTCCACTTGAATCTATTGGTGAGATTTATCTCTAAGTTTTTTTTAACTTTGAAATTTTCAGTTAAAGTTCTATTTTTAATTTATATTTTCTATAAAAATTCTACCTTTCTATTAAATTATATCAAATTATTTCATTCAACTTATTGTATTTAGAGTCTTAATTTTGACATTTATTCATAATATGTGAGGCCTTTTCATATACTTATAATTTCTATTTTGAAATCATGTCTTGTGTATAAGCTAAGTTACTTTTCTTGGGGAGCATTAGAATGGGGACACAATTTCTGGAGGAGGCATATTGTCAATTGGCGATTCATTCATATTGTTAATATTTTTCTGATGGAACAGAGGCCTGTGAATTGGGCCATTTGTTTCTTGGTGTGGATATCTGGTCTCACCTTTGTTGAGTGTTTGTTTGGGCCTTTGTTTGCTGTTACCTCAACTTGTTATGCAGTGAACTAGCTGAGGGGTGTTTTGTGTGTGTCAGTGTTGGGATTACTTTGTGTTGATTTGTGAATGGGGGGTGTCAGGAGGGGTCTTGTAGAGACCCTCAGAATGAGGAGTCTCCCAGTTTCAGTCGGTATCCCCAAGAACTCAATGTCCAGTCCAGTTGTTGCAACACCCAAGAGGCTTTAATGAACAGGGAAATGTTTGCACAAAAGGGCTCCTCCAGCATGCAGGCTAGAGAGAAGCAGCCTCCCCCCACCCCACAGGTGTTTTTAAAGGCAAAACCCACAAGCTTAGGGAGAGGGTGGGACCCTTTGTCCATTGAGTACGAGACCCTTTGAGGCTGGATCTGCTATTAGGGTCAACAGACCTTAGGGCCTCAGGGTGTGCTAATTAATCTTGTCTGGGCAAACCAGAGGTACAGTTATCTCTTTGTTTCTTAAGGGACCCTATTTACCACCTGGGCTGACTCACAAGAAAGGAGGGGCAGTATGAGTTCTTGGTATCTTGTTATCTCAGGGCCTTGTGAGGGGGAAGTTAGCAAATTCCAAGGAACAGATATTGGTTTCAGGTTAGTCCTTCATTTCAAGTGAGGGGTTTCTTTAACTTTATTTTTTTGTCTTTCAGTCTTAGTATAGGATCAAAATGTCTAAAGGGCTTGTTGCTGATATTTAGATCTGTGGAGGACAGTGGTCCTAATGTCAATTCAATTTAAGGAAACATATTTAAGGTTTTCATATATTTTCCTCCCTTAATTCTCCACACATACAAATTTTAAACATTTTTCTAATTCAGGTAGCCCAATATGTTAATCTAAATAAAAAATGCCCCCTATAGACTCCTGCATTTAAACACTTCATCCTCAGTTGACAGCACTTTAGGGGGCGAGGCTTTGCTGAGTAAGTATGGGACATGAGGGGTCTAAAGGCTCATCCTACTTCCTGTTCACTGAATCGTTTCCCTGTGTGTGAAGGAAATGTGATTTGCCAGATTCCTGTTCCTCCCATGATACCATACCTTTGTCGTTACCACAGCCTATTCTTGTGGAACTGTACGCAAAAATGAAGTCTTTCCTCCTGTTGTTGCTTTGGGAAGTGGCATTTATCACATTACAGAAAAATAAATAATACACAGAGGGGGGACTTAACAACAAAAACAAGTTAATTCTTTTTAGGGTTTTATATCTTGGATGATTATGGTTAAATTTTGATTTTTGTGGAAAGGAATGAGAGGTAAAAGAAGAGGTGGTTTATTCTCTTGTTCTTCTCTGGGGCAGATGACGATGCTTGCTGGATCTCTAACAAGAAACTCAGCAGCTGCCTGGGAAAGAGGTTCTTCTTCCAGAGACATGGAGGGGAAGATGGAGGGTTTAGAGTGTCACACACAGCAGAGGAAGACAAAGTCACTACTGTATGTTCCAGGAAGCCATTCTCACCATTCGCTTCAGAAACAGAAGTTGGTACAACTACCTTCTCATGGAGGCAGCATAATAGGAGATCACCTCCAGGTCCAGACAGAGCATACTCAGTGCTGAAGCACCAGTTAGAGGTAAGAACTCAAATGGAAATCTGGGTGGAAAAGAAGCTGGTGGTTTCTATTCTTCATGGTAACAGGAGAATGACATCCCAGCAAAGCAAATGACATTCTTGGCTTTGAGTAATTTGTTTCATGGTTGTTTCCTTTGACATTGTCTCAACCTACAAAGTGATGAAGAAACATATATTTTCATTTTCCACTTTCCTGAGAAGTGTCTGTTTCATTTTAAAAATGTATTAGCTGACAATTTTATACATGCATACACTGTATCTTGGAACATATCCAACCCAAATCATGGATCCACTCTCCCAGACCTACCTAGTGCCTAATACTACCCCCTCTTTCCAGTTTTAGGTCATTGTCATCATCTTCTTCTCCTCCTCCCCCTCAATCCTTTCTCTTCTTCCTCTTCTCATTCTAATTCTTACTCTGTTTGGAAATTGATTAGTCCAGTTAAAAAGGCCTGTATGCAAGGAACATGGGTAAGCTGCTAGCAGCCACACTCCTGAAGAAAAATGGGAGCCTCCCTTCAGGGTCCATCAATTAGCAGTAGGTCCTCTGCCAGGGATGGAACCTCATGAATTATTGTCTCCTCTAGAATGTAGGATACTGGATGATGGAATGTTGACAGGCCAAATCTCTTGCAGGTCTCATGCAGGTAAGAATAGTATTGTGACTTCATGAGTGCAATGGCATGGGGCTTGTCCAGAAAGGCAGGGTTTCCCAGCATTCCACTACCTTTTACCGCCTTCTTTTTTCTCTTATACAGCATTCCACAAGCTTCGGGATGTGTGTGAAATAAATGCTCCATTTTGGCCAATCATTTTCTGACACTGATTGCTATGCAATCCAGAAAGAAGCTTCCATGACCAAAGTAGAGAGAACACTATTGTACAAATGTGAAAATACATATATATTTAAAAAGCAATTTTGCCTCAGGAGGCAGAGGCAGGTATATCTCTGGGAGTTTGAGGCCAGCCTGATCTACACACTGAGTTCTAGGATAGGCTCCAAAACTACAGAAAAACCCTGTCTCGAACCAAAAACCAAAAAAAAAAAAAAAAAAAAAAAAAAAGCAATTTGACATCCCTTTAGTAAAAAATAGTAATGAGTTCAAGTTCACCACACTAGACACACTAGAGCCTATGACCTCACTAACCATGGGCTTTAGACTAGGTTTACAGTAGTAGGCAAGTGCTCCCTGCTCTGGAACTCAAATCCATTGAGTCAAGGTGCGCTTGCACCGGTTGGCATATCTTGCCTGGCAGGCCAGAATTGTAACATGTAGGGCCACTGCTGGGTAGGAATGTTAATGATTGTTCTCCTCCATAAACCCATGTAGTACCCAAGAATCATGAGAGTTAACTAGCAGGGGAGGAAGTTTCTAAATCACTTCCAGATTGACTTCCTTATGTCCTACAACCAAAGTGTCTTGTATCTTCAGCAATAGGGTCTTACCATGTTGTTATGGTAGCTAAACAAGGTCAATGGCAATAGCTTGTGTTATGTAGGGGCTTTAGGGGTCTCCACAACCAAACAATTGCAGGAGAGTTCATGACTAGTATTGACATTTTTATTTAATAACGTAGCATTTGAAGGAATCATTTTCCACTCATACAGTTTACTTTTCATATCATACTACTTTGAAGAAATTATATTTTAATCAGTTTACAAGAAGTGGGTACAATAAAGCTTTTCCATACATCCTTAATTTATACAAACCCTATCTATATCTCTTCCTACCCCAATCCCATTCCCTTTAAAACATTTTAACGTTCAGTGTTACCCACTTCTACTTATTTGTTTTGGTTTGGTTTTGCTTTTAGAACTGTCCTGGAACTGGCTCTATAGAGCAGGCTGGCCACTTCTACTTTAACATGAAATTGTTCTACTATCTCTTCCCCACTAGCCCCCTGCCCGATGTGAACTTTTTAGCTTCCCAACACCTATAGACAATCTGAATTAAAGACACAAACCTAAAATGTCAAAGCTAGGATCCACATGTGGAAAGAAACATGTGATGTTTATCTTTCTGGCTCTGGGTCACCTCACTTTGAATTATTCTTTCCAATCCTACCAATTTTCCTGCAAATGTCAGTTTTATTTTTCTTTTATACTGAATAAAATTCTATTGTGTATATATACATTTTCATTATTTGTTGATCAGTTGATGGATATGTAGGATAATTCCAAGTTAAAGTGAGTAGAGTAGCAAAGAACAAGGACATGTAAGTTGTCTCTATGTTGTAGGGTATGGTTGTTTGGATAGATGTACAGGAGTGGTATTTCCTGTAGTTCTACTTTTAGATTTTCATATAACCTTCATACTCACTAAATGATGGCTACACAAATTCATATTTCTACCAGCAATAGGTACGGATGCTCATTTCCATATACCCTCATTTGCATCATTTCTGATCATTTGTTTTCTTGAAGATAGCCATTCTTATTGATGCGAAAATTTGAATTTGCATTTCCATGAAACCCAAAGATACTGAGCACCTTTTAAAATATATATATAGGCCATTTATATTTTTTGAGAACTCTTTGTGTGGTTCCATAGATGACATTAAATTGAGTTGTTTGTTTTCTTGATACCTTCTTTCTTATGTTCTTTGAATAATCTATCCAAAAAGTCTGATGTATCTACAGCTGCCCAACATTTTATTTCATTTGGTAGGCTGCCTCTTTATTTGACTGGCAAGTCCTTTTGCTCTATATAGCCTCTTTACTTTTATGAGGTCCCATTTGTTAGTTATTGATCTTATTTCCCAAATGATTATAATATCATTCAGAAAGTTCTTGCCTGTGGTTCTATGTAGACATGTACTTACTTAGTTTTCTCTAATAGTTTCAGAATTTCTGGCCTAACATTGAGGTCCATGAAGCACTTGGAAATTATTTGTGCAATGTCCTGTAAATATCCAGCTTTTCCTGCATAATTCTATCTTTTTGTCCACTGTGTTTGTTTTTGTTTTGGTTTGGTTTTTTGTCATCTTTCTCAAAGAGCCAGTGGTTACAGTTGCATTCTCTGCTCTAACTCATTATTCTGTGTATCATTCTGTGCCAGCATCAAGAATACCACTTTTGGCCCACAGAGGAACCTGCCTTCTGGTGCCTTGCTTGCAGCCTCTTGAGGACTAGGGACTGCTTGCAAGGGAGCCCATCCTCACGGATTGGCTTTCCCAGAGTCTGCCAGCATCCTGGTTCTACCTCTGACAATGGTAGGAGATAAGCTTGGGCCTGTCTCCGGCCTGCCTTCCAGCCTGCTCAGAGCCTCCTGAAGATGGGGGACTGTGCACAGGGTAACTTGACCCAGTGTACCAGCCCATTTGAAGCCTGCCAGCTCACTATTCCCCCCTCCACCCACTGGACAAGGAGAGCCATCAGAGTATTGGACCTGCTTCCTCCTACCCCAAGAAGAGAACCTTGGTTCCATAAAGGCAAACCTATCAGAATTACACCTGACTTCTCCATTGAAACTCTGAAGGCTAGAGGATCCTGGATAGACCAACAATAAGACACCATGGATGCCAGCTCAGACTACTATAGCAAGCAAAGCTTTCAATCACTATAGATGGAGAAACAAAGATATTCTATGACAAAACCAGTTTTAAACAATACGTATTAACCAATCCAGCCCTAACAAAAATTGCACAAACCCTACAAACTCATGGAAATTGAACAATGTGCACCATTTCTGGGTCAAGGAAGAAATAAGGAAAGAAATTAAAGTCTTCCTAGAATTCAATAAGAATGTAGACACAATATACCTAAATTTTTGGGACACTTTGAAAGCAGTACTAAGAGGAAAGTTCATAGCACTAAGTGTCCACATCACACTAGAAAATTAACAGCACAACCTAAAGCACTAGAACAAATAGAAACAAACTCACTCCAGAGGAGTAGATGCCAGTAAGGTAGAAACTAGGAAAACAATGCAAAGAATCAATGTAACAAAGATTGGGTTCTTTGAGACAATCAACAAAATAGAAAAACCTTAATCCAAACTAATCAAAAGACAAGAGAGAGAACATGCAAATTAACAAAATAAGAAATGAAAATGGAAACATAACAATGGACACTGAGAAAATCCAGAGAATCTTCAGGTTATATGTTGATAACCTGTACTCCACAAAATTCAAATATTTAATGGAAATGGAAAATTTTCTGGATAGATATCACTTACCAAAATTAAATCAAGAACAGATAAGCAATTTAAATACACCTTTAACCCCTAAAAATATAGAAGCAGACATCAAAAGTCTCCCAATCAAAAAACAAAGCAAAACAAAACAAAACAAAACAAAAAAAACAAAAAACAAAAAACAAAAAAAAAAACCTAGGGCCAGTTGGTTTTCTACCAGAAATTCAAAGAAGAGCTAATATAAATACTCCTCAAAATGTTTCACTCAATAGAAGCAGAAGGGACATTGCCAAACTCTTTTTATGGGGCTACAATTCACTGAAAAAGTCTTTTGGGCTCCTGTTTTTCTTCTATTTCTGTAAGGAATGTCACTGAATTTTTATTGGAATTGCATCAAATATGTAGATTGTATTTCATGGGATGGCTACATTCATGATATTGATTCTTCCTAGCCATGAGCATGAGCAAACTTTCTGTCTTCTAATGTCTTCCTCAATTTCTTTTTCAGTTTAAAAACATTTTTAAAGTTTTAATTGTAGGGATCTTTCATATCCTTGTTTTTACTAAAAGGTAATTTCTTGAGGAAATTGTGAAAAGAATTATTTTCCTAAATTTTAAATTTGTGTCCTGCTACTTTGTTAAAGATGTTTATCATCTCTAAAATTTTATTGTTGTTGTTTTTGAGCCTTCTAGGTCTCTTATGTATAAAATATTAATATCTGCAAATAGACGGGCTTGTTTCTCTGTTACATCCCTTTTATTTTTTCTTCCTTTATCACTTTAACTAAAATGTCTAGTACTATAGCAAACAAGAATAGAGGAAATGCATAACTTGTCTATTTCCTGATTTGAGCCCTATTTAATATAATGTGGGTTATAAGTTTGTCAAATAAAGCTTTTATTTTGTTTGAAAGTGTTTCTTCTTTTTTATGTTTCTTCAGTACTTTCAAATTATGAGACTGACACACTGCCTACTGCGCTAAGGAAGCACATGTTTTTTTAAAGTACTTTCAACATGAAAGAATGTTGGATTTTGTCAAAAGGCTTTTCTTCATCTACACAGATGATCATGTGATTTCTGTCTTTGAGTCTATTTATGAAATGTGTAACATTTGAGTTCAGTTTTCAAGGATATTGAGTTATAATTTTCTTTGGTGGTTGCATCCTTGTGTGTGTGTGTTATGAGAGAGAGAGAGTAGCTTCATAAAAAGTTTATTAGTTTCCTTCTTTTACTTTTTTATTATTTATTTTATATAACCAAGTACATTTAAATGAAAACAAACATTTATAGACAATCTTTTGGAATTTGGGCATTGTTCTTTCCAAACTACTTCCTGCTGGTAAGGGGCACTGTCATAGGGGATTTTAAGAAGATGCAGAAATCCTGGCTGTAGTCTGCAAGGCTGCTTTGTCCAGCTGTTTTGAATGTAGGATCACCTGATACTCTGTTTCAGGGGGTCTGGCTTGCTCAAACCACATTAGTCTGGAAGGAATCCACTGCTTTTCATTTTCTGTGGAAACAAAAATAGAAATCCTTTTCCCCAGTAACTTGTCCTTGAACTTAAATTTTGGAGTCAAAGCATTTTTTTTTAAATTTAATTATTTTACATGTCAATCCCAGTTCCCTTTCCCTCCCTTCCTCCATCCCTCCTTCCCTCCCTTTTACCCTCTCTGCCCTCTCACATGCACCCTAACTACCCTCCACTCCCATCCCCCCACCCCAATTGCACATGTGGGGAATGCCATCCAGTTGGGGTCATGTGAAGTAGGGACTAGGGCTTTTCTCTTTTCCCTAGGTTAAGGCAGTTATCCCTCCATGGGGGATGTGTTAGCAAGGTCATTTTGTGGACCAGGGATACATCCTGGCTCCACTGTCTGAGGTCCCTTAGACTGCTCCGTCCTTCTGGCTGAGGCCCATATTCAGGGGGGCCTGAGTCAGTCCCATGCTGGCTTCCCAACTATCAGTCTGGGGGCCTAATAGCTCCTCCTTGTTCAGGTAAGCTGTCTCAATGTGTTTCTGCTACCTGGTCTTGTCCTCTCCATCTGTATCTGGGTTCTAGTTCGACTCAGTGTTTATGTAAGGGTGTTTGCTCCTGTTTCCAACAGGCATTAGATGAGGGCTCCATGGATAAGTTAGTTGTTAATCTCCATGTCTGTCACCATGCAGGCAACTCAAGTTCAAATGAATCAAAGACCTCAACATCAATCCAGCCACATTGAACCTCTTAGAAGAGAAAGTAGGAGGTACCCTTGAACAAATTGGTATAGGAGACTGCTTCCTGAACATAACTCCAGGGGCACAGACACTGAGAGAAACAATTAATAAATGGGACCTCTTCAAACTTAGAAGCTTCTGTAAGGCAAAGGACACAGTGGACAAGACCAAACGGCAGCCCACAGACTGGGAAAAGATTTTCACCAATCCTATATCGGACAAAGGGCTGATCTCCAAAATATACAAAGAACTCAAGAAACTAGTCAACAAAACACCAAATAACCCTATTAAAAAATGGGGTATAGAACTGAAGAAAGAATTCTCAATAGAGGAAATCAAAAAGGCTGAAAGACACTTAAGAAAGTGTTCCACATGCTTAGCTATCAGGGAAATGCAAATCAAAACAACTTTGAGATACCATCTTACTCCTGCCAGAAGGGCTAAAATTAGAAACACCAATGATGACTCATGTTGGAGAGGATGTGGAGAAAGGGGAACACTCCTCCACTGCTGGTGGGAGTGCAAACTCATACAGCCATTTTGGAGATCAGTATGGTGGTTCCTCAGGAAAATGGGAATTAGTTTACCACAGGACCTGGCAATTCCCTCTTAGGCATATACCCAAAATGATCCACATCCATGCAACAAAGACATCTGTTCAACTATGTTCATAGCAGCACTATTTGTAATAGCAAGAACCTGGAAGCAACCTAGATGCCCCTCAATTGAAGAATGGATAATGAAGATGTGGCACATCTACACAATGGAATACTACTCTGCAGAAAAAAAAAATAATTGTATATTGAAATTCGCAGGCAAGTGGATGGCACTTAAAGAAACCATCCTGAATGAGGTAACCCAGTCACAAAAAGTGGAACACAGTATGTACTCACTCATATATGGATTTTAGGCCTAGAGCAAAGGATCACCAGCGTATAATTCACATCACCAGAGGAACTAGGATACAAGGTGTATTCTAAGAGATTCCTATAAAGTCCCTCATAGAACAGGGAAGAGACAAGTCCCCCATAACACAGGGGAAGTGGGGGGGGGCAGGGAATGGAGAGAGAAGTAGGAGAAAATGAGGGGGGAGGGAAGGAAAACACATGCAACCAGGAAGATTGAGCCTGGTTAGGAATAGAAGACCTTATTTTACTGTTTTATGGAATAATTTGAGAATATTAGGGCTAGTTTTAATTTATGGGTTTGGAAATATTTGAAGATAATTTAGGCCTGGGATGCTTTATTTATGAGATGTTTAATTGCTGCTTAAATCTCAATTTTTATTGGTACATTTAAATCTTTGCTCTTATTTTGTTTTAATTTTGGTAGGTCATATACATATAAAATTTATTCACTTTTAAAATATTTTCCTGGGTTATTATAGTGTAAGCTTTAAGGTAGGACCATTAGAATTTAAAAATTTTATCAGTAACTATTTTAATTGCTCTTTCATCCTTTTACAATTTATTATTTTGGTTTTCTCTCTCTTTTGTTTGGTTTGACTAAGGTGTTGAAAATTTTGTTGATTTTTTCAAAGAGCTAACTCTTTGTTTCAGATATTCTTTATATTGTTTCCATTTCATTAACTTATGCCTGATTTTAATTTATTTCTACTTACTGGTTTGTGGTTTAACTTGTTCTTCTTTTGGTAGGGCTCCAATGTGTGTAATTAAGCCATGTGTTTGAGATTTCTGATTTCTTGTTGCAGACAGAACTATAAAACTCCTGTTAGGGAATGTTTTCATTGTGTCCTATAGCTTTGGTTCATTGTATTTTCATTTAATTATAGGATATTAAAAACTTCCTTCTTGGTTTCCTTAATGATTAATTTATTACCTGGTAGGCTGTTATTTAATCTCCATGAATTTGCTTAGGGTTTCTCTTGCTGTTGGCTTATAGTCTTTGTCCATCAGGATCATATATAATATGAGGAATTATTCCAATTTGCTTTATTTGCTGAGGTTTTTTTTAAATGTACTAATATGCTATCTATTTTTTAAAAGATCTGTGAGTTTCTGAGAATAATGTATGTCACTCAGCATTTACATGAAATGTTCTGTAGATGCCTGTTAACTCTATGATGTCATTCAATTTAGATATTTCTCTTTTTTGTCAGGAATAAATATCAATTGGTGAGAAGTAAAGCTACTCACTGCTATTGTGCTTAATCAAAGGTTAATTAATCAAAGGCTAATCTTTGACTGTAATATTATGTTTCATAAAAATGGGTACACCTGTGTTCAGGACTTTTTTGACATCACAATGTCCTCTTTTTATTAAATAAATTTATTCTTAGGCATTTTCACACATGTTGTGTAATGCATTGACCATGCTCACCTCCACTTTCCTAACAACCCTTTTCACCCCCTCCCTCTCTCCACCTCTCTTTTGTATGTTCATGATGACTTATTTTGTTTGTGACCTACTGAAACTAATCAGGGACATCTTTGTGGCCACGAGTTTGAAGCTGTGTGTTGTAGCCTAGTGGGATCATCAGTGGCCACACAATAAAGACAGTGATTCTCCTCTTCCAGAATCAAGTTCCAATAGTTCAGAGGTTAAGGGAAAAGTCCTGTTTGCTGACTGTATCAGCAAACTTGTGTGAGCCTAGTTTATGTAACTATAGATATTGTGTTCACCACCATACATTGTATAGAGAGGCTTCTCTGGTTAAGGCTTTTGTCCATAAAAATAGGTATTTAGAAGACAATTTAGTGTTGTGTCATTTTTCTCTTAAAAATTATTGATGAGTTTTTCCCTTAATCAATATGAAGGGAGTTTTCACTTTTTCTTAATATTTTTCATTTGAAGTTTTTATTAGATATTAGATATTAAAACAGAGATACTGATTGTTCCCTCAGACTATTTGTTTGAATGATTTCAATTCCCATATATATATATTCACAGTTACTCTTGTGATGTCCTTTGTTCCTGTCACACTGTTCTTTCTGGAGTGTTTGTTTTGTTACCCCATTTTGCTTAACTCTTACTTTAGTGGGGCTCGTTCTTTCCTTGTGGTCTCATGGATAAATTTGTTTTTCTCTTTATCTGAAGGATTTCTTGAAGTGCCTTCTGTAGATCTTGCTTATTGGTCATAACTTCCCTAATTCTTGTTCATAAATAGATCTTTTGCTATCATGGACAGTTTTTTATTTTCCTTTAATCACAAGTAGTTCTGTGTGTCATAGTCTAGGTTGGCAGTTGCTGTCTTTCATAACCTGAAATGCATCTTGGCAAATCCTCCTAGCTTTTGAGTTTTGTATCAGTTAAACTGCTGTTATTCTGAGGGACCTACCTTTATATGTGACTGCAAGTATGCTTCCCTTGTTTTGTATATTTAGTGTTTTAATTAATATGATGATGGGAACTTTTTCTCTGGTCTTGTTTGTTTATTGTCCTGAATGCCTTCTGTATTAGGATGAGCATCTATTTTTCTGGTTCTGGGAAATTTTCTATGGTGATTCTTTATTGTTGTGGTTTTAATGAGATGTGCCCCATACTCTCAGGCATCTAAATATTTGGTCCCCAATTTGGGTAGGTTTAGGAGGTGTGGCCTTGCTAGAAGAACTGTTGGGTGGGGGGGGGACACAGTGATATTTTAAAGGCAGTGTGCTATTTCTAGTGTACCCTCCAGCTGCCATGTCTGCTGCCTGCTGTTATGGACCCAACCCTCTGGAACCATAGCCAAAAATTATTCTTTTCTTCTATAACTTGTCTAGTTTATAGTGTTTTATCACAGTACTAGATACATAATTAATACAGAAGTTAATACCAGGAACTGGGGCAGTGCTGTGAAAAGCCCAACAATGTAGTTTTTTTGGGGGGTTTGTTTGTTTGCTTGTTTTGTTTTGTTTGGAGAAATGTGGAAGACATTTGGACTTTGAACTGGAAAAGCTGTAAAGATGGCTAGCAGAGCTTAATGGGCTGTCCTAGGAGCTTGGAACACAGTGTGAAAGCAACATGGACCAGGGAGGATCAGCACAAGAAGTTCTGGATAGGACAATATTAGCGACTGAGCTGAGGACTATTTTTGTAGTATTTTAGTAAATAGCTGATTTCTGCCCATGTCTTCAGAACTTGTCTGGGGATACATTTTAAAGGAACAGAATAAATTTGTTTTTTTTGGGGGGTGTAAAGAAGATTTCAAAACACCCTATACCGAGTCTTGCATTGCTATTAGCAATCACTATGTTGCAGGTCTATGGAGAAAAAAAGTACACAAAAATGAATGGTGGATAAAGAAGTATAAAATGTACAGTTTAGAGAGCAAAAGGACACTGGCAAGCTTAATGCAACACCTAATGATTGTGCTCGAAGAGATTGTTAGGTAGAATAATGCCACCAAAGAGGGGATAAATCTGCATTGGAATAAAGGAATTGGTGCTCTCAAGCAAAGGTCACAGGCAGCTAAACTTCCAACTTGTGAAGACAAAATATTCAAGTCATCTTCTGCTCCAAGAAATGAACAACAAACTAAACTTTCTGCAAATGCCATTCAAGGGGCCAAAGGTCTATCCCAAAGAATGTGGCAGTATCGCTCACAAAGAGATGACTACATGAAAAAGGGGGGCATAAAATCTTCTTCCATATTATGGAAAGGTACTGAGGCCAGGAAATGTGGAATGGGGCAGTCCCAGTTGTGAAGGCCTGAGATGGCAAGAAACCATGAAAGGCCATTGCAAAGAAGTTGTGGAAAGTTATGCTTGAGGTATGTTAGAGGTGCCAGAATCATGAGATCTGCTAAGGATAGTTTCACATGGGGAATGGAAGCAACCTAAGTGTTATGTCTTACAAGCAGCAAAGTTGGAAGACAGAGCTATCTAAGCCCTTTGGCATCAGACATGGAGCTACAGTGTTTGGAGCTTGCCTTTCCAGGTTGCTTTGTTCCAGTGTTTCCTCCTTATGCCCCCATTGCCCCTTTGGAATGGAAATGTATATTCTGTGCCATTGTATGTTGGAAGAATGGGATTTGTTTCCTTCATTTTACAAGGGGTTCCATTTAAGAAATTGTCTTGGGTCTCAGAAGAGGCATTGGATTTAGGTTTTTAAACAGGGTCAAGATTTTGAAGGACTTTGCAGACTCTAAATTTTTATTTCATTATTTTTGATACTAAAATGGCATTTATTGAACCATTTAAATAATTACAGCCTTGCAGATAATATACTTGAAACTGTAAAATCATAAACACCAACACAATTGATAACAATACAAATATCTTTGGGAGTGGTGAATTCTTACCATTGCTCTTGAACTCAGAGCCAGAGTGTCTTGGTTTAATTTGACAGTTAAGCTGTGAATCTCTTCATTTCCATTTGTTCAGTGATTTATATAGCTCACAGTGTTTTCTTTTATTGAAAATGATTTTTTTTTCTCATGTAATATATTCTGATTAAGGTTTCCCCTCCCTCTACTTCCCTCAATTCCTCCTTATCTTCCCAACTCACCCACATCCACTCCCTTTTTTGTCTCTCACTAGAAAACAAACAGGCTTCTAAGACATAATAAGATAAAACCGAACACATAGGAAAAGAACAAAACACATAGGAAAAGGCACAAGAAATGATTATAGACACAGAGATCCACCCATTTACCCACTCAAGAATCCCATGAAAATTATTATGTGTGTGTGTGTGTGTGTGTGTGTGTGTGTGTAGCAAAAATTAAAAAAATAAAAGATAAAAATAAAGCAGAACAAACAGATGAAAGCCCTGATACAATACTGTAAGACAAGGAACTGAAATGCCATTGAGTTTGTTTTCTGTTGGCTATCTATTGCTGAACATATAGCCTCCTTAAGAAAAGTTTATTTCCCCAATGAGACCCCCTTGGAGAAAACTAAGTTTTATTTGCAAGTGGTTCTCAATTGGACATAGCTTCTGGGTTAGGGACAGGTGCATGCATATACTTATCCTCTAAGTTCTAGGATCTCATCTGGTGCAGAACTGTGCAGGCCCTGTGCATGTATGTGTCTAAGTCCTATTGATTAGAGGGCCTTGTTTCCTTGGTGTCTTCCATCTCCTTTTTACATTTTTTTTGACAGTAGTTATAAAATTATTCTTAATTCTATTGAAACTAGGTATAATTATAGATTGGAGAGGGCTATAGAGATACTAGCCATCCAAGCATGTACAAGCTGAGCCATCTCCCCACCCTCAAAAAGGTTTTTCTGTTTTGGTGGTGGTGATGGTGGTGGTGGTGTGTGTGCGCACGCTCATGTGCTCGCTCTATAATGTGTTCAAAGTCATTGATCACATCTGACAGGTGTCTGATTGGTCCTTCTGTCAGCCATGGCCTTCTCTCCAGGTGCCAATGCAGACCTGGCCTTGGTTTTGTCCCTAGAAGTCCCCCTGTCACATACACACAGACCCTGCAGCTTTTGCAGGAGCTCATCTCATCTCATTGTGTAGCAACTTATAATTGGGCTATAGAATATATTGACCCTGTCTTACCACCAAAAATAGTTTGGAATTATATGCCAATGTTCTTTGAAAGTAGAACTCTAAGACAAGTTTCAGAGCTGTATTCCCAAGTCTTCAGCAGTCACCAAGACTGTTGGGGCAAAGAGGTAGATGAGGTTCACATCACATAGACGCAATCATCTCCATTTATCAAGTGAAAGCAAAAATAGGAGATCTTGTCAATCTTTTTCTTTTTCCCAATGGTGGTTCCCAGTATCTTCCTCTTTGGAAAGAAAATCTCTGTGGGAGGTCTCTTGGACCAGAATAAAGTCATTTGTGACATTATGATAGTTAAGTCAATATTACTTATCAGCTTAATAATATGAAGACAATTATTCTTAGTGAAAACACTGAAGCATGAATGACACCTCCTTAATTACCCAGTAGGAGACCCTTGACGTTCTCACCAACACCACAGACCATCCAGTTGTTTTCTCAGGAAAATTCACACCACTTGAAGCTGTGGCTCCTTGCTTAAAATTGCTACCTAAAAGACCTCTTTTGTCATCTACACTCATCCAACTCTTCCATATAAGGCTTTGCATTATAAGCAGTTAGATCTGTACGTTGTGTTTCTTTTACCTTTTTTTCTGTGGTCAACTTAATAGCTGGGTCTTGTCTATTTCAACCAATGTGTCTTTATCTATTGCTGATGTAAATTACTCCTTAACTGTATCAAGCTCTTTCTTTCTGCTTCTAGGTTCCATCTCCTTACTTGAGAAGGCCATTTCTTTGTTTTTTCACAACTCCATTTACATAACCTCTTTCCTTTCTTCATAGGGTTTTTCACTTCAGTCTAGGCTTAAAAACAAGGTACACAAGGTCCTATTTTCTTTGTGATCCTTTGCTTCTGATGACTCCCCTTCCTGCTCATTTGGGTTTTCAGGCAGCCTGCATAGGGACCTAACATGTGCTTATAGCAATATAGTTTCTAGACTTCATCTTTGTGATATGGACCTAGTTCAATTCTCTGCCCTTGACTTCAGACTTCTGAGGTAACATTAAGCTTTCATTCACATTTCACTCAATTCTTCAACACAGCTTCTTTTAGATCTCATCCAACATCTAACCTATAGATATAGTTGAATGCATAATATTACCTGGTTGTATGTGTTTGCCTATTAAAACTTTTAAAACAAGCCCTACTTCATAATTGCTGCTTATCTGTCATACACACATTTAAGTATTTATATTCATAAGATGATAGTGTATTTTATGAAGGAAGCTAAGTGTGAAATCAGAAAACCAGTTAAATTCTTCAACCTCCTCTAAGTTCATTTCTTCCTCTTGAAAAGGAGATTAAAGTTGACCATGCACAAATAATGTAAGAGTCAATGGCATCATGAAACAAGTGAAGAAACTTCTAAGGGCTTTTGTTTACAGTTACAGCCAAGTGAATCTCACATGGCATTAGGGAAATTTGTTGAAATACTTTTAGGCCAAATGTTACTAGATGGTCATGAGTATCAGCATACCCACTCTTTAGCTGTGTTGAGTTTGTAATGTTAAGACACTTAACATACAGTAGGGAAATGGTTACACAGGTGCTGTCAATTCATGTGAGCAACATCCATGCAGCAAACAGCATTTCACAACTCTCCTCCTCACCTTCTAGTTACTACATTCTTTATTTACCACCTTCTGTGAATGTTTTCTAAATCTTGGGTAGGTGGAGGTTGATATAGTTGGTCCAATCATGGCTAAACACTCATAGTTGCCTATTTTCAGCCCTTTGAACAACTAGGGGTCTGAGCAATAAAAAAAAAAAAACAATAACAACAACAAAAAAAAATAAACAAACAAACTTGGTCTCTGACCAAGGTAGACAAAAAACACATATCTACAGATATAAAAGGGATTATCATTTTCTTTCTCATTCCATCTTCCATCTTTCACTCTTCACTTTCTGTTTAATTCCAAGAACCTTTCATGTTTTTGTTTTTGGGTTTTTTTTTGTTTTTGTTTTTGTTTTGTTTTTGTTTTGTTTTGTTTTGGTGAAGCTGCTTTTATCACTTTCAGGATAAAGGAGATTATAAATGAGGTTAAATCACTTAATGACTCTTTTCTATAGTTTAGAAGTAGGTATGTGGTCTGGAATGGGTATCCACTCTTGTCCAAATGGCTCTTTAGGAAAACTTCATCTCATCCCCCTCTCTTACAGTGAAAGCTACAGCACAAGTGGCAGATGGAAGCTAATTTCAGGGCAAGAAGGAAGATGAGATGAGATTTTTTTTTTGTTTTTTTTGTTTTTTGCTTTGTTGCTGTAAAGAATGATACCATAAAGAAGTCCTCTCCAGTGTTATATATCCTGAAATTGATAGTGGTATATCAATGAAGAACTTCGTCAGAAATGCAGAATGGAAACTCTAGGAATCTATTTGAGTTGAAGATAATATAGGCATCTAAAAGATTTAAAGCATGGAGAAAAGGATGGCAGAGAGGCAGATAGAAAATAGCATTCCTGAAACACAACAGGGGTGGGCAGATTAGAACTACCCAACACGGAAGCAAATGAGAGGAAAAGCAAATATAGAAGTAAATAAAATTTGTGCCATTTTATTATCTGTGATCATGTTTGTATAATAGAAAGTAGTTTGTCTTTAACAGTTATTGACTCTTACTGAAAAGCAAAGCTAGATGTTGAACATCATTTTTTATTATTTTCCTCACTATTTAAAAGAGATGCCAAAAAAGAAATATTTCTTTGATATTTAAGTTCTATACTTTTTAGAATGATAGATATTAAAGTTTTTTTTTTATTATGAATAGAGTTCAGAACCCAGCAATTTATTTAAATCATACTTTTGTGGACTTATGCTAGCCTATTGTTCTTCACAGATATCTATGTATTCCTACACGTATGCTTATGTGCCATTAACCTCAATCAATAGTGTATAATTCACCCAGAGTGAACCTATCACACAGGAATCTGTAGTAGAGCTGGCACTGGTGAGCTTCATAGGATCAGTGTTGCTGTTGCTTTCTACAATGAGAGTAGGACTCTTTCTTGACAAATACAACTAAAACAAAGTTTAAGTTGAGATAAACACTTGCTCTCTGAATTTCTTAGCCACTCACATACATGTTTTCTCCATGAAAAAAAAATGTGTGTTGAGGACAATAGAAAAATTCCAGCTTTATTTCTGTACATTAATCACCCTCTTACCCTTTAAAAAATAAAACAGCTTTCTTTCCAGAATTACCGAAACAAAGTTCAAAAATCTTTCAGACAAGCGGGTTAGGGTTGAAGCACTCTCATTAGAGAGTTATTGCAATATTTGTGTTATTATGCAGTACCCCAAGGTAACACCAATACGTGCTTTACAAGGAAGAGAAATCATCTGACATAATGAAATCATGTTCTTCCAGAACAAACAATACAAAGCCCTAGAGATAGGCAGGAAAGAACATGGTACATCCTTTTGTATGCTCTGGGGAAAGCACCATGCAGTGAGCAGTTATTAGAGTTAGCAAGTGAGGAAGTATATATGCTGTTTTTTTTTTCAGCTAGAATAGGGGCTGTGCTGATGTATATGAGTGGGAGAGTCTAGAGGGGGCAGGGTGACTGTCCTGGACTTCTGAGAGCCTAAGGCTGATGGTTAAAGATTCCAGAGGAAGGAGCAAAGTGAGGTGTAGGGTTGGGGCTTCAGAAAGGGCAAAGAAAAGTGATGAGCAGGCGCAGTCACAAAGAGGCTAGAAGGGGAAGAGAATCCAAATAAGAGTGTGATAAGATCTGGATGGCAGGGAAAGGGAAGAGGACTTGGTGGTCCACTGGGCACACTTACAGTACGGAACTGAAGAAAGAGTCCAGTGAAGAGTTTGTGCAAATCAACGCAAGACATGATGACTTAAGATGTTCAAAATAGAACTTTGCTCTTCAATAAGGGTAAGGAACTTTCAAAGACAAACTGTTTTCTATTATACAACAAAATGATCATAGATAATAAAATGGCACAAATCTCAAAGCCTAAATAACTGCATAATTGGTTCTCTAATTTTGAAACAGGTGATAGATCACTATAGTGATGGGTGATAAATTCCAAAATGGCAGTCCTTCAGAAAACAAAAATTAATGAACAATATTTAATTTACAAAAATGAAACCAACACTGAAAAATCACCTCAATTTTGAAATATATGAATCATAAAAATTATATAATATCTACTTGAGAGAACTGAAAGCATTATATTGTCAACAGAAGGAAGATGGGTGTTATAGAATGAGTGACATTGTCTGCTTCATTACATGTCTTGTCCTTACTATAGAAAAATCACAGCTACCAACTACATTGTCACTGACTGGATGCTGACATACAGGCATCACCAACACAATGGCTATTCTGAGGAACTTTAAATATTCCTGTCCTGTCCTGAACAAGAGAGTGAACTAGGAATCATAATGGATGAAAACTAAGTTCTCACTGGTAAGAATTTTGCATTCCCAACAGAACTAAAAGAACCTAGGTTTGGTCAATGTAAGAACCCATACTTACTTACTTGGCCAATGTCACCTGATATGACCATGAGGAATGAAATCAGGCCAGGTTGGAGGGGCCACAGCACAACAGGCTATGATAATTTTATTAAGAGCACTTTCATACCTATATCTGCTGTGCCCAACCTCCACCAGCAAGGAAAAACACGACTCAGGGAAGATCTTTTTCTAGGAGTTTAATCAGGATCCTTGAACATGCTTCTTCTTCTTCTGGCAACCCGGGGAAACGCCCGCCTGCACAGGCTTAAATCCCTTGCGCTGACCAACCCCAGTGAGCCACGTGAACCCTGCAGATAGGCTGCTCTGCAAACAAGCTGAACAGGCTTAGCCAAATAAGGACTTGTTTACGACAGAGTGCTCACCATCGGGAAGGTGGAAGACATTGTACTGACCCTGAATCCTGGTAGTCAGCCAAGTCAGTGCCACACCCATCTGGTATCTTTTTCCTGGAGGTGGGGCCTCTGACACCAACCCACATGCAACCAGACTTGCCCTTGTTGGAGATGCTAGCTTCCAGAGCCAACTTGAGTGCAGTGCTAAGCCATACAACCTGAGTGTGAAGGATCAATTCTTATTCATGACTGTAAGCCATGCCTGGGGGACTGTAAATGCCTGGACAACTATAGCTGCATACCGCCTCTGAGCAAGCCTCAGCCTGCAAAGGCACCACAGGCCCATGAAGGAGATAAGCAGCTAGAGGATAGCCATGGCTCCCATTCCAGCCCACTCTTTCAGGTGTTTCATGGCTCGAGTGATCCATGTAGATAGTCCCTCTGCAACCGAGATGTGGAATTGACATGCACGATGGAAAGTCTCAGGTCCTGCATTAACTTATTGAATTCGCCGGACCAATTGCCTAAAAGATACTAAGAAAGCTGGTTAGACATATTGGCAGCCACTGAATACTTTTGATATGGCACACAGGTCACACATAGCCCCCATCATCTTCCATTCCCATCCTATTTGTGCCAACTGCCACAAAGTGTCTATTTGCTCCTGCACCAGATCAATTCTTTGGTTCACGATCATAAGACCTCCTTTTAACTGAGCACCAATTGTGGACTGAGCATCCAAGGCGGTTGCCACATTCTTGGACAATTCATTTAACTTAGAGGCTGTCTGTACTGATGTGCTCATGGCCACGGCAGCCGTGATTAAACCCACAACTGCAGAAAAGATAGTGTAAGGATGGAAAAATTTAGCCTAATTTTCCCTAGACTCTGCCCCCTAGCAGTGAGTAGACAAAAGGTCATTCTTGACTGTTTACAACAGGGTGGGTTTACCGACAGCACCTATGATTGAATGAGAACAGGAAATGAGCCGTGCCACACTACCCAGGACCCCTAGCAAAAGCAGACTTCCTGGGCTAAGCGTGGGCTTGGATAGTTCAAATTGATTGGTCCACACTGGATGCTATTAAGATAATTGGTTTGTAATGCGCGGGCTTTGTTGTAACCCTATAAAAGCTGTCTGAACCCTGTACCAAGGGTTCCCAGTCCTGTACCCCACCTGGAGTATGGCTGTGGACCCCAGTGCACTGGAATATAAAAAAATCTCATGCTTTTGCATCAAGACCGCTTCTCGTGAGTGATTTTGGGGGGGGCGCTTTTCCTGAGTTAGGGCGTGAGGGTCCATGCCCTCTGCGGATCTTACAATAGCTGCAACTATGGCTGCTGTAATGCCAAAATCTCTCTGTGGTCTAAACACCGTCATAGCACTCGGGCATCAACAGACATGGGAATCCATCTGCCAGGTTGATGATTGAACCATTCACCAAAATGCTCAGAGGTAGACCAAGCAAATTCGGCCATCCCATGAATTCCGCTCCTTATCATAAGGAAAGGGGACAAATCTATGCAGCTGCCATTAATGTTGCACAAGAGCCAGAGATCAAAAGGGTTGGAAATATCCACCTGCTGTGGATCCTGATCAGTAAAGTTTCTCCCAGCAAAGGTTTAATTGAAGCTGGTACTAATTCCTGGGGAGAAGGTAAAATATCCCTTAACTCCTATTTTCATTTATATTAGCAATCTCACTATCATAAGGAAAATAAGATAAATCTAAGCTCTTATTAGTACTAAAAAAAATTGGGGAAACATTTTTGCATCATAGCGTAACGGCATGGGTCTTGGGAACACCGACAGGATTCCCCATCGTGACTCCATCTGCACTGGTGGCCAAATCAGGCTGATGATCAATAGCAACAGCAGGCTCTTCATGTTTGTTGCACTTTCTTACAAACCTCTCCACGACCTACAACAGTTCTTGGCGATCCTGGGGGAAAACACAAACAGACCCTCTCACCCATGCCAACACCAGATCAGGACCATGCCATAACCCGGTGATCACATCTTTCCATTTCACATAGCCTTTTAGGCTCCCTCCTTGCCACTGATGACGATCAGCGGCAGAAAGGCCATCAACATCCAAAATTAAAAAATTGAGGGCTAAAGATATTCTTTCCTTGGGAGTTCGGCCTTGGCCTACTCCCCCCTTTTTGTTTTATTAAGCATTCTTTTAGGGTGCGATGAGCTCATTCTACAATCCCTTGTCCTTGAGGATTGTAGGGTAATCCATGGACAAGCTGAACTTCCACTTGTTTGCAAAAGGAAGTAAATCTCTGAGCCATATAGGCTGGTCCATTATCAGTTTTTAGCTATTGAGGTTTTCCCCAAGCCGCTCAGGCTTCCAGGCAGTGTCCAATAACATTGGGCTTTTTCTCTGCTTAAAGGCGTAGCATGTACCACACTTGAACAAGTATCCACAGACACATGTACATATTTCAAAGCTCCGAATTCTGACATATGCGTGACATCCATCTGCCATATCTTTAGGGGCATTAACCCCTAGGGTTTACCCCCACACCAGGTTGGTGTTGGTATATTATACACTGTGGACAGTTCAAAACCACCTGTCAAGCATCTTCTCTGGACAAATGGAATTTCTGTTGAAGAGTCCTTGCATTCACATGAAATTGCTGATGGAATTGGCTAGCCTGATCTAAAGATAAGCTGTAAAAAATATATTCCACCCTTGTCCATTGATCAACAATGTCATTTCCTTCACTTAAGGGCCCAGGCAAACCCGTATGAGCTCTAATATGTTGAATATAAAAGCATTCCTTTCTCAACCAAATTAATCTTTGTAGCTCTTGTAAGAGTGAACAAATAACACTACTAATTATAATAGGATCTGCTAATTCCAAAATTTTACTGCATTCACCACATATGCTGAATCTGAGATCAAATTAAATGCAAATGGGCAAATTTTGAATACTTTGACTACAATTTTCAATTCCACAACTTGAGGGGATCCTGGCTGAAATTGACACAGCACAGGAGTCTTATTTGCAATCATATATGCCCCACAACCAGTTTTTGAACCATCAGTAAAAACATTTGGAGCCCCACTAAGTGGGACTGAGGAAGTTACTTTTGGAAAAATCACAGGATGTTCCTTAAAAAATGTTATTAAAGGATGCTTTGGATAATGATTATCTATCATTCCATCAAACCCACATTGCAATATGGCCCAATTATTGATAGTGCCACACAAGATCTTAACCTGGTGACTGGAGTAAGGCACCACAAGTAGTGCCGGGGGCACTCCAAAATTTGAATGCTTTGTTGAATTCCACTATGAGTCAAACTAGCGACTGCTTGGGATAATGTCCTATTGCTTTCGCTGGGGAGATTTTGGAATAAATCCAAAGCAATGGTCCTTCCTGCCATAACAACCCTGTAGGCTGATTATAGGTAATGAGAATGCATAACGTGAAAGCTTGACCTTCCTTCCATCTAGATAGAAATGTGTTTTGTAGTCTTTCCTCAACTTTACATAAGGCTTCTCTTTCTTCAACAATCAATTGCCTAGGAGAATCAAGAGCCGGATCCCATATGTTCTCACAGACTCAGCCAAAGCCTTGATGACCTTGAAGTCTAAAGGCTCCTCATATCTATTGCCTTGGGCATCCTGGAAAACTGGAAAAGCTAGACCAAGGTCAGTTTGCACTGCTCTCCAGACGTCAGGGCAAAAGGAAGGCCCTGTTCCTCGGCCCCGTCCTTCCTCCATCTGATAAGGAGGCCCTCTGAAGGCCTTATTGGGGGAGGGAATCCTCCTCCTCCTCACATCGCCATTTCTCCTTTTTTTCCCTTCTCCGTTTTCTAAGGGATTGTTTCTGAACCTTTTCTACTAGGGCCTGCAATTCCTCCTCAGAGTCTGTTTCGTCCATATCAGACTCCCCTGTGCTTTTAACCTCCTCTGATCTTTTTTCTTGTAGCAGCTTGCTCCTTTTCACTGCCTCTCTACACCATTTCTGGTCCTCAATGCAGCTACGCACTAACTTCCAGCACTAACTTCCAAAAGGGTCTGACTCCGGGCTTTAGCATCCCTTGTTCCCAAGCAAAGTCAAAATCCCTGCCTAACTTGTCCCAGCACGCTAACGTAATGTCTCCCCGGAAACTGCGAACCAAGGTGCAATGGCATTGCACTTGCCCAGAAACCTTTCCAGTGTGCTTTTCTTTAAGTTTCTTTGACAAAAGTAGCTCCTGAAGAGCCAGAAAAATTGGATGAGACTGAGATGTCCCCATTTTAAAATTTTACTTTCGGTTCACTAGAACCTCTCGCTCAATGCCTGAGACTTTATTGCTGCTTATCCCCGCGGTCCTTATTGTCCCACTCTTCCTGGGTGGTCCCCCATATGGGCCACCAGCTGTGGCGCCCAACCTTGACCAGCAAGAAAAAAAACGCGACTCAGGGAAGATCTTCTTCTAGCAGTTTAATCAGGATCCTTGAACATGCTTATTCTTCTGGCAACCCTGGGGAAAGGCCTACACAGGCTTAAATCCCCTTGCATTGACCAACCCCAGTGAGCCACGTGAACCCTGCAGATAGGCTGCTCTTATAGGGAAGCAAGCAAGCTGAACAAGCTTAGCCAAATAAGGACTTGTTTACGACAGTGGAAGGCAGAAGCCAGCACCATCTTTAAGGCGCAGCACTTCGCAGCTCTCTACATTTATCAGAAACAGAATATAATGGCAGTTGTCAGGATCAACACAGCTGTATTTGCCAGGATACTATGACATTTGCAAGCCTCAAAGAGTACACAAGATTAATATCTAAGATCAGTTGTCATGTCAACTTTCCATGTTTCCTTGGCTTCTAAGTGAACATACAGAGAAACACCAAGTGACCTGAACGCTTTACTGCCTGAGAGAGTGCATTAGTCTCTCAGGACTTGGAAGGTACATTGTTCCCCAGCAGCCATGGATTCTAACCTGATAAACCTATGATACATGCCTCTCAAGGCAGCTAGGCTAAGCCAACTCTATAATGGTATAGCAGGATATTCTGGAGATTGTATCATTGATATGCATTCCTAACTATTAAAATATAATTTTGTAGTATACACAGTGTTTTCATTGTGCATATATGATGTCATGTACATGTATGGTCTCAACTACCTCTGCCACATCTCCCATAAACATGTTCTCCTTTCATATTCTAGCTCCACTAGCCTTCTTTCAAGATGCATTTTGCTTTTTCAGACCTGCTCTTTGCTCTGCCTAGGCTCTCCTCCCTTTTAAACAAGGTAAAATTGATACAATAGAATTTTCTTTAAACGAGTCTTTACCTACTATTGCTTCACAGAAAATTTCAGGCTTCCTCAGATTGTTTACTACATTGTGGTCTATAATACAATGTATTACAACTGGGAGTATATGTAGAACTTAGGTAAATGAAAAAAAGCCAAAAGAAAAGGGAGAACTCTTTGGTATATTATTGATTTCATATAAAATATGCTAATTATTTTAGCCTGACAAAACAATATTCTGAAAATATCTCTTGCATTCTGAGGGACTGGAACTTTTGTCAGGTTTTATAGCTGAAGTTGATAATACACATTGAGGCCATTTAAGACTTATAATTGCTAGCCTACTGTGTGTGCGAAATTTGTTTAACCTGCTTTTAAGAGAAGAACTTGAAAAAAAAAATCAACCTTACTTGTCTTAGATTTCCTATGAAACTAACTTTTACACCCCTAGATAGTGCATAGCTATACTCTTTCTTATTAATTTATTTTCCTCCAGCTCTATCAATTTCCTCTCCCTCCTCTCCTCCAAGTCCCTTCTCCCACCCCACATACTCCTCATCCTTTCTCTTCAGGAAAGGGCAGGCATCCCATGTCTATTATCTAGCCATGGCATATCAAATTTTGGTAAGACTAGGTACCCCCTCTCCTATTGAGGCTGGACTAAGTAACTAGTAGGAAGAAAGGGTCCCAAAAGCAGTAACAGAGTCAGAGACAGCTCCCACTTTCACTGTTAGGAGTCCCACATGAAGATCAAACTATACAACCATAACATGTGGGCAGAGGGCCTAGGTCATTCCCATGCAAGCTCTCATGTTGGCAGTTAAGTCTCTGTGAGTCCCTACAAGCCCAGGTTAGTTGATTCTATGGGTTTCCTTGTGGTGTCCTTGGCCAGTTTGGCTCCCATAATCCTTCTTCCCCTTTTCCAGAGGATTCCCCGAGGTCTGACTAATGTTCTGCCGTGGAAAGAAATGAAAGCACTTCCCCTTGGAGTCATTTAACCAAGAGTGAGTCCAGATTTAAATTTTCTACTTCATACTCCTGTGTCTTCCATCCTGTTGCCTGGGTCTGAAACTGTGTGTGATACATTACTAATGACTCAGTTAACACATGGCTCCTCAAATGCAAATCTTTCAGGACAGTTTTGCTTGAAAGTGAGCAGTACCCTTTACATATATTCATGGCTTCATTCCATACATTGGGGAAATAGTTTACCAATGCCCTCATTGGAGACTCATGGGGATATGCAACACACTGAAAGCTTGAAAGTCCCCAGTAAAGAAGGTTCTTCAATTTATTTTAAAGAAAAGAGATGTGTCAATTAGAATAATTACAGTATTAATTACTGTATCAAATAACCTGTCAATTTTCATGGCTTAAAATAGTGAGCTATCTACGATTGGCTTACTAAAGATTCTGTGGCACAAAGTCCTCTCTCTGGAACCCAAGCCATCAGAGTTCCAAATGTTTCCTCACATCAGTGTTCCAGATTCAGGATGACCCAGAACTTTGGAATGTGGGCTGATGACTTACTGGTCGGAAGTAGGCACACTGCCCCAGCTAACCAAAAGAGCTAAGAAGTTCTGTCTACCACATGCCAGAGGTAGGCAGTCAGAAATAGCCTAAGAACAGCACGTAGCACAACTAGTCTTGTTCAATAACTGAACTCTATTGTCCATGGAAATATAAATGGATCTCACTGCCATTCTGGCTTTAAAACAAGGACTGATAAAATTACTACTCAAGAATTTTTAGTCTCTTTACTAAAGGTGCAAGACCATACATACTCAGAAATAAGAACTGGAAGGCTGGTCGCTGTTTAACATTTGTCTGAGGTAGGTGGTGTAAAATTTTCTTTTAGGAGATTATATTAAAATAATCTCTTTTCACTTAAGATCTCCAAAGGAATTCCCACAACAGATGAAAATCATTTTCTAACCACTTGGTCCTTTCTTCTTTCAGATAGAACTGCCATGTAACAGAAATAAATAGGGTAACTTTATAGTATACTTTTCTGTGTGTTAGAGCAAGGTAGAGCAAATGCCCGTTTACAATGTCTCCTGCCCAGTGCATATCATAAATCCTAAAAGAAAGCAATTAAGTTAGTCATCTAAACAGAGAAAAACAAAATGTAGTCTTAAGAAAACTTGCTGGAAAAGACTACTGAGTATAATTCTTAATGCTTTAACATCTAGTTTGCAGGCTGAATTGTGTCACAGTAGTACAACACAAAATGGTGGTGTTCTTTCTATTATATCACCTGCACACTAAGCACAACGAGGTACTTGTTAGTGGTTATTTTAGAGTTCCTAAGTCACTGCTTCTGGGGAGAAATACAAATTATTAAACCCATGTCATTTTCTCAGCCACCTCCAAGCACTTGTTTAGTTCTTGCATGTATTTCTTCCACACATCCACAATCAAATTACCCAATGAACTGCTTTGAGCAATGCTGAACACACAGTAGTCTCCAAGTCTTGGTTGTTATTACTACTTCATATTTTACAAAGGATGTTGTGTACGTCACATGCCCTGTAGAGATTATGAAGTATGATTTACTTTAGTGGTTCAATCTATTTCTCCCAGGTTGGAGAAAGCTTACTTTCCAAGGAAACTTCTACATTATATTTTTCTTATTTATGACAGAAAAGGCAAATGATCTCACAAGTGACCAAAGTGATCAGAAATTATTTGTATATACATTTATAGAAGTGACCTCAAGCTGTTATCTGAAACAGTAAATACCAAGAACTATTTAAACGAGAATTAGGCAATTGTTCTAGAGAGCTGGACTGAACCAACAGCGCTGCCGCACATGCATTAGAGCCATGGAGGTAAACTCAACCCAACATCATTGAAGTATTTCAGTATATATTTTATTTTTATAATAATGAATCTGATATGCTCTAATTGTCTTTGGTTTCTCATATGTCATCCATACATCATTCATTCCATTCGCTTAAAGCATCATCTTCATGTACAGGTATATCTGCTGGTGACTGCTCAAGAGAAGTTGAATCTTTGTACCTCATAGAACTCAGCTCAGAGTGCATCTCAGTAGTTGAGGCTTTCGCCCCCCAGAAGGATTTTACTGCCGCCCTGGTGGAAAAGGCAAAAATAAAAACAAAGGCCACAATAAAAAGACAAAAACAAAACTAGACAAGGTTCATATTTACATCTCGATTATATAGACATGCCCTTTATTCACAGTTCAACTTCACATGGAAATAATCCATCTGCACTGTAATTGATGAACCCTTAGATTTGCTGGGTATAATACACATACAGGCTTTTTCTTTTTTTCATTTAAGTGAATTGGGATGTTACAATAGCAAAGTTTTAAAGCAGTGAGAGCTATGGTTAAATGGTAAAAGTATTCTTTTTTGTTTTTCTTTTTAAACAACTGTCTTGTAAAATACACATCTGAAAGCTCTCCCACTGCTGCAAAATAAGTCATGATGTTGTTTTAAAAGCATCCACATACAACCTGGGGTAGCCTGAAAGAGGATGGCATCAAGATACATAGAGGAGACACCATGGGGCAGCAATCTGGGCTTCACTGCAAATGGGTGGAGATTGAGGACAAGGTCAATCAAAGACGACAGTGAATCCCTGCCATTCACCTACCAATTTATGATGATGAAGATCAATACGAAGATCACAAATATGCAGATAATGACTCCTATGGTCAGCACAAAAACTAAAACTGCATCAGTGTCTGGTCTGCTTATTCTTCTCATCTGCAGTTCTAAAAGTAGAGAGACACATATGATGATTGCTACTGGCAATTGGCAGGGAGTGGCTATCTAAATAAATCATTCCTGTAAGCATTATTTTGTGGATATGTTTTCTCTGAGATAAATATAAGAGTAACTTCAATAGGGTAGGGGTATGCCTAGTATCCTAACAAACTGAGAGAGAACTTTCCCAAAGTGACTATCCTGGCTATGTTTCTTGGATTTCTCCCAGGTTTCAGCCTACCTATTCATTTCCAAGTGACTTATTTTGGTAATCTGAAATTTTTTACTTTTGACACAGTGTGATTTACTCAACGTTACTTTTTATTGTTCTGAGTCATGGCTAAGAAACCTTGCCTACTACTGAATCATGAGTTCTGCCATTTCCTCCTTAATGCTTCACAGACTTAAGTTTTATGCTTAGGATTATGATATAGCTCTGGTTTTTAAAATATAAGATTGGGTTTGACATTCATTGTTCTCCATACAATATTCACACACTACTCCTGAGTCAGACATTTCCTTTCTGAAAATAAGGCTGTTAAGAAAGCAGAGCTGGTCTACAGTATGTGTAATAGCATCAGTATGCTATAAAGTGGTGAAGACACAGCTTATGTCTATATTATATATTTTGTGAATGTGCTGGCTTTCTTATGGTTCTTTTATTCCCCACATTCTAAACCCACACACAAAAAATCCATACAGAAAAGGGCCACTGGACTAAATACTGTATTATACCGGTAAGTATAACAAAGACCAGGGTGATTTAACAATTTGTATAAACTATGATCTGACTATTTTAACATTTTAACTTAACATGTACCACTCTGTGAGAAGTGATCTCCTGCATAGCAATCACATGGATAGGTTCCTATCTTCTTAATGTCATGGATTATAACCATCTTTTCTCAGTAGTCATATAGTATAAATGCAATTTGGTGATCCTCCCTTTAAACAGTCTTGAGTACAACTGCAAAGGTGCATTTATATTTTTATTTCAATATTGTCAGATTAAGAAATATTTTTAGTGATTTTGATTTGTAGAACGTGGGGTATTTTTAAAACAGAGAGACAATGTTTAGGACTGGGTTCTGAAGATAAATGCAAAATTAGTTTGTTTTATTCACTAGCACCCAATTTCAGCCAAGAGAGGATAGAGTAAAGGGTATTGGGATTTCCACTCCTGAGAACAGTAATCTTGCATTACTTGTACATCTAACTTTCTTACGAAGGCTGAATTTCCTCTTAAAATTTTCTAAGAAAAACTTAATGAAGTTAAAACTAATGAAAAATGGGTTGAATATAAATACTTAATGTTTTAGATAAAGATCACTTATATATACATTAGTTTCTTATCACTACCAAAGCAAGAATTTTGTGTCTATGCTCTAACTTTTAGCTTACACATTAGCAGGTAAATGTTCCTTTCTAAATGTGAAAAGTGCTAACTACTGAAAGGTACCTGTTAGTGGCCAGGCAGTGAGGACCAAATCTACAAATGGCCAGATACCTATTATCATAAACTATGGTAAGTTGAGTATGTTTATAAAGTTTGATGGTCCTTCAGTCTTCTCGTGCTTTTCTCAATAGTTAGTTGCTACTGGAGTTATCTTTTTTATGATGACTCATCATAGTGGTTATTAGCTTCTACCTTGAAAATGTTTTGTAAGTTGCCATCTAAAAGCACACCAAGAAAGTTTAACTAGTAAATATTCATTTTTCAAACCTCTCCAAAATCCTTTGCTGCTTATTTTCATTTCAATAAAGAACACTGCATGGCATGGCAC
Organism: Phodopus roborovskii; assembly: GCF_943737965.1. Classification (NCBI taxonomy): domain Eukaryota; kingdom Metazoa; phylum Chordata; class Mammalia; order Rodentia; family Cricetidae; genus Phodopus; species Phodopus roborovskii. The sequence goes on from NW_026125108.1 coordinate 44,046, forward strand.
ACCAGACTGCAACAAAAGCTTTTTAGACTCAGAAATAGCTTCAAGAAATACACAGACCCACTTAAAGTTAGCTATCACTTTTAGAATGCTTATATATAATAATAATGCTTATATTCTCTGAGAATAAAAGGCTCTAGAATCTTTTAATGACATAATGGCCAATTTGACTGTCAACTGGACTACATCTGGAATCAACTAAAACTCAAGCAGGTGATCACACCTGTGAGGGATTTTTTTCTTTATTGGATCATTTGAGTGGAAAGACTCATCCTAAATCTGGGCCACACCTTCTAGTAGCAGTTAATATAAAATGCTATGGAAGAGGGAAGCTTTTGCTTTTGCCTGCTTGTTCTCACTCTTGTTGGCAAGTTCATCTATCCTGCTGCTGAGGCATGTTTTTGATGGTACTTCAATTTAGTTGGAAGATCAGGTGAGGCATCCAGACTCATGGACTGAACAACTACTGGATTACTGGTCTTCCATAGGGAGAAAGCCACCTGAACCATAGCCTGTAAACCACTTTACTAAATCGCCCCTATAATATTCATTCTATCAGTTCTGTTCCTTCAGAGCATCTTAACACAAGTGAGTTCTTAAAAGAACTTGTGACCAGATACTCCTATCAACAAAGATAGCAACATTAAATATGGTTCAGAGCAATTAAACCCAAGGAAATAGTTACCTGGACATAGAGAAGACACAGGTTAATCTGAATGAATATGGACATATATTGTATTTCTCAGGAGAGACAATTTCTAGTATATAAAGTTGTATTCAAGAATAGATCACGAACTTTAATACCGAATCTTCAAAAACATAATCCAAAACCAGGCATGATAGCACTTAACTTTAATTCCAGCACTCCAAAGCAGAGATAGACAGTTCTATGTCTGCACATGGGAAGAGAGCATCACATCTCATTAAAGACTGTTATGAGCCACCTTTGAGTACAGAGAATTGTGCTCAGGACCTCTGGAAGAGCAGCCAGTGCCCTGAACTGTTGAACCATCTCGAGCTCCAGGACTGGGTTTTAGAGGAACAGTTCATCTGATAACTCACGTGCCAGTTCCACACAGATCTACTAAATCAGAAGCTCGGGTACAGCTGGTAGAAATTTATATTTTAAAAAGTCCATCAGGCAGTTTCCTCGAAGTGAGTTTGAGATACAAGCAAACCAAACACTGCTGGACACTTACCAGTTGTTGTATAGACTGTGAACCTAATAGATGCTACTATTTCATTATTATCCAGGGTGTCACACTCGAAAGCCATGGGATGAAGTTCTCTTTGTACTTCTAGGACTGCTGAATCATTTGCAAGTATCACAGGTTGCTATTAAAAACAAAATCACAAGCAAAAACAAAATGTAAGAATAGTCTTGACTGGGTTCACTGATTGCTAATGGAGACAGTGAAAAGACACACAGGCCACTTTGGATAACCAGCAAACATCAAGAGGTTGACAGAGTGAGGAAGCATCCCTCTAACAAAAGCAGAACTGCTTACTCAGCCTAGTGTGAGACTAATTGCTCATACATGATTTAGTCAGATAATCAAACAACCCTGTTGACTATGGACAGTACTTTCTGTGGTAGTGTGTTTTTGTCACCATGACACAAGTTAGGGTCATCTGGCAAGAGGGAACCTGAGTTGAGACAATACCTCTAACTGACCTATCAGCTATTCTGTGGGGCATTTTCTTGATTGATGACTGATGTGAGAGGCCCCAGGTTACCCCTGGGCAGGAGATAGTCATGGCATGTATAAGAAAGCAGGATGAGCAAGTATGGTTCTGCTGCAGGTCCTGCGCTGGTTTCCCTCAGTGATGAACTGTCATGTGGAATAAACTATTCAATAAACCATTTCCTCCCCAGTTCAGTTGTTAAGTGTCTAATCACAGTGACAGAAAAGCAAACTAAGACACTTTCTATAACTCATTTACTATCAGTAAAATGACACCACTACTTATTTTTAAAGAAGTTTATAGATTTGTTTTATAACAAAGGTGTATTTATAACACCTTTAATTAATGTTAAGTATTATTTATCATGCCATGTCTTATAAACCAGTAAGAATCTTGATTCCAAAACAGAATACAATATAAAATGTGTGAATTTAAGTTGTGATTATAGATGACCCTAAGATATATGTATTTTTAGTCTGACAAAATTGAATTCCAATAATATAATAAATTTATATGATTTTAACTCCATTTTTACAAATTGCTTTCATAAGTCATTATAACTAGATACAAATGTTATCAGCTACCAAAAACACAAGATTATTCAGTCATTACTTACTTGGTCTGACTTTAGAAGCTTCCACATATATTTGAAACGATTTACAGGAGATATATGAACACACGATAGTCTAACATTTTCAAGATTTTCAGAAATTGGTTTTCCCCCTGAAAAAGAAGAAAAAACAGACAAATATCACTGGGCAAAAATTGCTTTATCTGGCCATATTCCTTTTTATCAACAATTTTTAATTATATCAACTAATAAGTATACCATCAACCAAGAGAAATAACACTATCATGGCAGAGTATACATTATATACATGCATCCACGTCCATGTACATTATACATAATATGAGGATTGGACGATCTATGATAAGCCAAATTTCTAGTTTCTCCAGTTGAATAAAACAGATCCAAAGTTATGAAATCTACTGAAGATCTCCGAGAAGATAACAAAAGGTCAGGTTAGAATCCAGATCTCAAATCCTATCTCCCTACAGTGGTAAATAACACTACTGTAAGGAAAATTTTGTATTGTCTGGGGACTTTCTCATATGCCACACTATTGTAAAAAGCCCCCCCCCCCGAAGTCAATTTGATACCGAGGTCACTGGATCTTGTAATTGAGAGTCTGATTATAGAGAAATCATCAAAAGAAGCAGGTGAGGAGAAACCAGTGCTCTTCATCTGAATGCAGAAAAAGTATAGAAGAGAAGGCATTCAACATAGTGATATATTACTTTGAACTTGATTATCTGCCGTGGCTTCTAATTTGGGGTTATGAAACCTCATTAGAAAAAAACATAATTTGATATAAAGAGCTCCAAGTTCCAAATTTTAGGTTTCCTAATCTACAGATAAAATGTCATGGCCACAGCATCAGAAGTGTTTCACTCCAGAGCCGGCTCAAACACAGACCCCAGGCACAATGAAGCGCCACCACACCATAGACTCTACACATCACTGAAATGTACATCAAAAGCAAGCCTACTTGGAGCTCTAACAGTCTAGAGAGGGGGGTATTTAGTTATTTCATTATTTATTTTTATCAGTTGATTGTCTCCTTGTACTCAGTAGTAGGTTGAGGTTAAAGATAGTTCCCCAGCATTAACGCTCTTTCTGTAAATATGGATTCAACTCACAGCCACAGTCAACAGGTCCACGGCATTCTTCCACACGAACTATACACTTGGATTCTCCTCCAGGGCATCCATTGGTTAGAATAACTTCTCTGATACCAACACCTTAAGTCAGAGAAATTAACAAATGTTTAAATAAAAATAATTGCAAAGGGTCTTTCCTCCCATTCAAGTCTGTATTTTCTTTAATTTAGTTCTGAGAATGTTCTCTTAATTTTGGAAATTAAAATTCTAAATTCAGTATGAAAACATATAGCGCTTTTGTAGACTCCCCCACTCCATTTATTTCTTAAAACAGTATTTCCCCCAAGAAAGTTTCATAAGACACTGATTGCTATTCCCATCAGGAAAAGTAATCTATGCTCACTTGCACATTTTAAAACATTACAATAAAGCAAAAAGGATCTCTTTAGAAGTTTTTTGAAATTTTTAGTATGCTAACAAATATACTACTATGCATCATTTTTACTGACTAAAATATAAAATTTTTAATTTCAATATCTTTGAAATCAGAACTCAATATAATTGTGCATGTTTTAAATTGATAGAATTTTCCCCTTTGAGAGTACAAAAATATTCTTCCTATAACATATAAAATCAGATTTGCTACAATACCTAGGCTTACACAAATTTATTTGATCATGGAACTTTTCAGGTTTGGGGTTGGAGCTTCTGAAATAAATTCCAAAGTCCTATTTTACCATAAGATGCTTTTCAGTATCTGTATTGATAAAGTATCTCTATTAAGTACAGATGGGATAAACTATTTACTACAACTCTATTTCCAGCAATATACTCTTTCTGAATCTGCTCCACATTTTTTTTTAGCAAGAAATCAAATCATTATTAGCTGATCCTAGAATGGTTCGCAACCATAGCCTGTAATGAGATGTATAACAGGCTAAGCAGAGTCTCCCTTTATCTTCCCTGATGGAGTCCCCTCTTTGGCCCCTAACAAGGTATTAATCATAAGCCCATCCAAGGAAAGGAAAAGCTGAAGATGACAGGTGGCTAATATACTTAAGAGTTCATGCAAGTCAATTGTAGATCTTTCTAAAATGCAGACTCTGACCCAGCCTTGGAAAAGTCTGCATCCTATATTTCTAGCACGTTCCTTGGTGTTACTACATTTTTGAGGGATAGGAAAGTGGACCCTGCAAGATCAGGGAAGGGAAGGCTGGAGATTACTGGGGTTATTATAAAAATAAGTCTACTGTGGAAATTCTCAAGCAGCAGCAACAACAAAAGATAAATTACAACTAAACACTCTCAGGCTGTCATGATTCCTGTCATTTTGGTGCCACTACAAAGCTAAGGCCAGAACCCCATTTTAGGCTGATTAGAAAAAAGTGACTTCCAGGAACTGGGAGGATGGGTGTGTGAAGAACTACTGTCTACTGGGTATGAGGTTTTAGTTTGGCTACTAAAATTATTCCATGGATAGTGTTAGGGCCACTGAACTGTATACTTGAAAGTGGTTAAATGGTGACTTTTATGTTATGTATATTTTAGCACCCACATAAAAAACTGTCAGTTTTGGCAATTCATTTACAGAACCTAGAAAGAAGTTTGATTTAGATGTGTACAGACTAGAATATTATCACAGTCATGTTTCCAACTAAGGATAAGTAATTTAATTTGTTAATTATCTATTGTCTTCTCATCATGATGATTCCTGGCAATGGTTATAGAAATCAAGGGACATCCAGCACTAGCAAGATCAGCTTCCTCGTGAATTAATCAGAACTTCAAAGTCTTAGGCCTACCCATAGTCCTAGGTTGTTAAAAATCTCTGGGTTAATCCAGCAATTTTAACATATTTAGGGTAGCTGTTTAAGAAACATTGGTCTGTCTATATAGCAAATGTTGTTTGAATCCCAATTCTACATAGGAGATTTTGTTTAAAATTTCTGTTCTTAGAATGGACCAATGTCATGTTCTTTCACCATTATTCATCTTGCAAAGCTAACATCTCTTTTCTCTAAAATATAATGTACAACTAGAGAAATGGGATATTTGTAATAGTCTGTTGCAAATAAGCTTATTTTTTTGGCAGGTTTGCGAAAGTAGTGTGGGAAGGCATCTGTTAGATGCACTGAAGATATCTCATCTTTGAACATCTGTGAAGCAGAATTTTAGTTTAGTAAATATAGCTTACATGCAAAAATACCCCAAACCTGAAAATATACCTTTTAAAGCAATTACCTAGTGTTGTGTGTAAATGATAGTAATAGGCATATAAAGCAAGGGATGAAAACAGTATAAGTAGTACAGAGATTACAATAGTTGGCATTTGATCTAGGTCGAAATAATGACAGGTTATTCCTTTGGTCTGTGCTACTTACCACATGTGACTGTGCACATTCCGAATTCTACTTCTTTGACTACTGTTCTGTTCTGAACTAAACATAAAGTTAAAAAAAATTATTTAACCATATGAAAATGTTTATAAGTGACAAACATATTACTTGGGAGGTGAAGGGTACAAGTAATTGTCATATGAGCAATAGAAGATTTTTAAAAAATATTCTATTAAACCAGGAAAGCAAAGTTGCTCCTTAAATAGGCACAGATATTACCATTCTAAATCAAAAGAAGCCGAAACCTTTAAGGACAGTCATTAAGTTAGAAATAACTTAAGGTCTGCTTTTGAATCGTGTATGTAACACAGAGCTTTTCTTTTTGTTAGCTAATACACAGTGAATTAAAATCCAACTGGGAAAATATAGCATCACCCTCCCTGTGGAGTGGGGAGGGGAATGGGATGGGGGGGTGGTTGGGGGGAAGAGAAGGGAGAGAGAGAGGGAGGGAGAGAGGGAGGAAGACAGGGAGAGGGAACTGGGATCGATATGTAAAATTAAAATAAATAGACATGAGTCTTTGAACTATAGGAACAACTTTTAAATATTCTCTATTTCCTATAAGGATGGTAAAAGAAATAAACTAGTACAAAACAATTTACATCTCCAAATAAGTCTTCATACCAAGTGTGTATCAAAAGTTAAACTTACAAATAGAATAGATTCCATTTATTCAGTTTGCAGGTTTGGATGGCAGATTTCGGTATTTCTAAAAATCCATTCCCATGTTTTATCTAGCAGGTTAATCTATAATATATGCAGTTTATTATATAATTATTTGCATATATAATAACTCGAGAAGCTTAGTAGTCTTGGTTCTCAATTATATTTTCTTTTGACTTTCCTTGTATGATTTGGTAGTTGTGTTTTGGGAACAAAATCTTGCTACACAGCACAGACTGGCCTTGAACTCAGTGGTCTTCTTGTTTTGGCTTCTCTAGGATTACAGGTATGAGCTAATCATTCCAAAGTTTAGCCTGAGTGCCTAAAGCTATAATATGTAACCAAGTCTTCAAAAACACAGATTAAGACTCAAATCTCAACAGGAAAAAAAAATGCAGAATGGGCTGCTAAAGGAGAATGTTAAAAGGCATTGAATCTCTAAGCCACAAATTACACAGAAAGCACATCCAACTTGAAGTCCAAATCACTGCTTCTGCCACTAATATGCTGTTGAAATTTGAGTGAGGCAGCTCAATTCTGTCAGACCTAGTTAACCCTGTGTAAAAATTGCAAAGTGTGTCTTACTTGATATTTAAAATTGAATGAAGTGGTGTAGGAAAACATTCCATAAACTGCTTAGGACTGTGTACCCACTTAAGACACAATAGTTAATACAGTTCAAACTCATTTTGTAGTTATTAATTTCATATTCTATTTTTTCTATTTTTCAATATTGTGAAACATTAATAGTTTCACAAACACTTTATTCTGTATTTGAAGCATCAAATCCAGGACTGTGAATACTGAGCAGGCATGGGATACAGATAATTAAGTCAACATTGACTTTGTTAAATGACTTGAACTAACATGATGATCAATTTGAATTGACATTTTAATACTTGGAATGCTTGAATAATTTCAGATGGCATATTATGAGGTACAAGCTGAAAGCTGAACCTGAGCATAAAAGCATGCGTAAGAAAATGACTACTGGACCACTTAGGAACCATCAGTCAGCCAGTTCCATTATGCACTACTAATGGTACTAGGGAAAAATAAGCAAGTTCCTTCTTACTTGAGTTTCCTCAGAGGGGGGAAAGAAGGACAAGGAGATGGAACCAGACAACTTCCAAAGATTCTTTTAACTTTGTCCTTTGGTCATTTAGACACTTTATAAAACTGTAAATCCTAAAATGATGGCTCAAGAAAATGATACATAGCTAAACTTCCATGTGTCATTTGTCAGTTTCTCACCAACTAACAATATATCAAATGAAAAAAGTCTGAGTATCAATACATCATTAAGTCCACTGGTTGACGTCAATGTGGAAGTAATAATGTGTCAAAGATCTATGTCTTCAACATTTTATTAATAACTTGTTAGAAAAAAAAACCCTTGGTAACATGCAGAATGAATCTTGGGTCCTGAAAATAAGCCTGTTGATAAGTTTGGAGGCTTATTGGGGGGAGGGAGAGAACAGCCAAATTTAACAAAATGAAACTTCATATGAAATTAAATCCTATGGGTTGAATTCTCAACTGTCCAAAATATTGTGTGGTATGTCATTAGTAAAAACCACCAATGAGCTCAACAGTGAGTTCCAAAGGAGGCAAGAATGTGGCAAGGGTTCCTAAAGCCTTCCGGAGTCTTGCCCAGAGCCTGTGGGCAATCATTTGCTCTACAGGATAACTAGTGACACACATCATCAGGATGCATCTGAGACCCTGAAACTATTTCTTGAGGGGGTGTAAGGTTGATATTTCAGGATTTTATTCTTTCTTAGATTGAAGGACATATTTTTCACTTTATTTTTATTGCACTACTGGCTATTAATTAACTCAGGGTCTCAAATATCCTTCCCCTGCTCCTCATTTTGTTTTTGAGACAGGTTTCTTTTCCTTTCTTTGTTTCTTAACTTTTGAGACAGGGTTTCTTTGTGTAACTGTTCTAGCTGTCCTGGAACTTGCTTTGTATGTTTTTGTAGACAGGGCAGGCCTCAAACTCACAGGGATCCACCTGCCTCTGCCTCCCCAGTGCTGGGATTACAGGCACATGCCACCACTACACCAGCTGAGACAGGTTTCTTTAAGTCACCTAGGGGGTCCTTGAATTCACTTTATGTACCAAATTGTCCTTGAGTTTGCAATACTATTGCCTCAGACTCTAAAGTAGCTGGGATATAGTCCTATGCCACCAGAATCAACCACAGTTGTAGTTTAATAAAGTAAACTGATTTATTATTCACTATGTATATGTCTAGTGGGCCCTTTAATAAGTCTGAGCATATTGATATAGAATGTTTATATTATAAAAGATATATAAGGCAGATAGAAGAGATCAACTATCCTAACATACTCTGATATTTCTTTTATCTTCAAACATTGTTATTTCATCATAGGTCACCAATATTTCCAACTATATTAAAAACCCTAAAATTATCAAATTGAAGACTGCTTGGAATTGTCTAGAAAGATGAGCAGTTGTGAAGTAAGCCAAAGCTCTGAGGTCACTACTACTTTCTATCTCTCCAGCTTCTTTTTTCTCAGGAACACAGGACACATCTCTAGAGGCACCCTCTTCTGCACTCACCAGAAATGAACAAAGCTAGGGTTTGGCAACTGGGCTTTTTTGTTTGTATTGTTTGTGCTTGTTGATGATGACCAAGGGGAAATTGATAAGTAAAACCTTTCACAATAAGTAAACAATGATGAACAGAGACAGCAATATAACAGTTAAGGTAAAACAATTAGTTACATAATCAAAACATGGCACCCTGGATGAATAGTCTGGATTTTCTCTTAATAAGTAGACATGGAGTTTCGTAAAGATGAAAACATGTGGTACATCTTCCAAGGGAAAGGGCCTCCTCCTGAAATATTCTACTATAAAGCCCTGAATCATCTTGTTTTCCTGAAATCACAAGGACAATATTCTTTCTTTATTCCTGTTTATATATCGAATTAACTTGACAAGATTTGTAAGTGGATAAATCATGACAGCAGGTCTCTATGTGGGGACTCAAAGAAAATAGATGATGTTGACATGAATAAAACTCATTGACTAATCTTCCAATTGTTTACAAATCTAAAACTGTAAATGCTTTGCAATTATACAGCAAAAATGGCATTCTCTGCAAAGAACTGTGTGCTTTTCCTATCTTTCAGAAGTATTATGTTTTGACAATAGCGAAAAAAGAACCACAGTAATGATGAACCAGACTCTGTGAGAGAGGCTGCATTTGAATTTCTGTGGTGGATACACTGCAGATTCATGTTGAACAGTTAAGAATTTAGGGTGTATTCAAATTATTTGCCCAGTTTAGAGTGTGTACAACTTCACTGGTAGAACGCCCAAAAACAAGATTGAAATTTCTACTGAAGCTTCTCACAGTGTTCTTACCAGCCCTTAATTTGTGAACTATCTGGAAGCAGAATTAAAAGAAAAGCAAGTAAAGAAAAGAAAAATACACCAGCTAGTAAATGATGATGACAATTTTTATAGATCCACTAGGCTATCAGGATCATGCAAATTTGCCAAGGTCCTGAAATGTTCATGTATCTATCACCTCTGTTTACAGTTCTGGGCTCTTAGTCCCCCAGGAAAAAGCACTTAGACATGAAAGCATATATCTAAAATTCCAAAGGACATGTGAACTCTCAGGAGCCCATGCATGTAGAAAGAAAAGTGCTATGAGATTAAGTGCACTAAATTTTTGAATCTGAATGTAAGGGATTACAAATCCCTCACCAGGATTTCACCTCTACATTGTTTGGCACTTCACAGCTACAATTCTCCCTTGACTATTTTAATATTAAAACTGTTACTCAAAGAACCTAAGTCTCTTCTGTAGTCCTTTCTTTCTTACAGTTACAAAATCAAAGAGCTCTTCGAGATCTCTGTAAAGTTGCCAAGGTAGGGTCCCCAATAATCTCAGAGAGTCAATTTCTTTCTGATACTGAGAGTCATTGTCATCAGGAAATAAAAGGATGGCAGGTGCAGCACCGATGCCATAGGTACAGATTGAGAAGACACAAGAAAAACAAAGATATCAAGGAAATGCTTGCCAACTTGCCACTGACCTATCAGCGCATGAGTTACTCGTGAACATGTGCAACTGTTTGTAAGCTACTATTGTTTGAGCCAGGAGTACAAGCTAAGTTTACAGAGCCAAACACAGGTTTGTTTCAATTTCTCATGTTTTAACACATCATCACCCAACTGCATCATGACTTGGGTCCTTTCATTTTCTACAGCCTCGGTCCTTTGAAGGGCAAACACTACAGGGCCTGATGCCAGGGTGCTGAGGGCTGCACCAAGATTATGGCAGATTTGGGGCAGTTTTGTCAGCATATTCATTTAGATATGTCACAAGAAAAGGAATCCTGACTTCCCTTGAGTTCCCATCTCAAGAATAGGAAAGGAAGAGGGTGTCAAGCATTTTGGAAATTAAAAAATAAAACGAGCAAGATGACTGCAGAGTAAAACCACACACACACACACACACACACACACACAATTCCTTATGATGAGCAGGCACCTTATTTCTTAAAAATGCGATTTCTTTCTTGTAAAGTATTTCTACAGCATTTTCAATATCCGTGCTTATTTTCCTGGAGCCCTAGACATTAGCACCTTGTTTTTTAAAGGTTATGGATGCACAGCGTGGGTTAACTCGGGGCTGATGTGTAATGCCCAAAAAACTCTACAGAAGGTGACACTGATTAATTCTTTTCTGAGGAAAGGGTGGGCTTCTGCCCTCTTCAGGGACCTTCGCGCCCAGGGAGCCACTGCCCTCACCCTCTTCCTCGGCCTCGGCCGGGGCCTCGTTCTCTGGCACATCGGTGTCGTTCTCGGCCTCCTCATCAGTATCGCTCTCGCCCTCGCCCTCCCGGGCCACGCCGCCGGGTTCCTGGATCGCGGTGACATTCGCTGCCTGCGAGGCCTGCAGGCCCACCAGGAGCAGCCAGCCCATGGCCAGCAGCTTGGCGGGGCAGCCCGCGCCCCGGGCGCGCATGCTTCTCGGCCTCACGGCCGCCCAACGCACAGTCGCAGCCCAGGCTCTGGAGGAGAGGTGCTTCGAACAGAGGCCACGAGGCACCACGCTGCGCTGCGAAGCCCAGCCTGCCTGGCGACCATTGAGGCGTCATCACACGTCACCCCGTTCGAGACCTGGACTACAGACGCAGGACCTGGGCCAGAGAACCCAGCTAGGAATGCTCATGGGAGAAGGGGGAGGGAGTGGGGGCGGAGTGTGCAGAAAGGGGTCAGAGTGCATGGGGGGGAGAGTGCAGGGCTTCCGGCTCCACTTCCGGTCACCCTTACTCCCCAAGCAAGCACATGTGGATGGTCGTCTTCATGCACTGTTCTGCATCTGTTCCTGATGTCAGCTGCTTCGGTTTCTTTATTCATGTAGTCTCCCACCAAAGACCTTGGACATCTTGCTTCTTCCTTTCATCCAAGACATTACATTTTTCATACTTCCTAGGCTTAGGTGTTCAGAACTAGACTCTGCCCACACTTCATGTGACTTGGTTTCAAAATCCTCTGTCCTTAACATCCAAATTAGACTCACTGCAGTTTTTTAAAGTATGAGGCATCCACAGCTGCAGGCAGGACTGATATGCTGAGAATTTTGTAAATGTGTTTACCTTTTACACTGTGGCAGGGAAGGGAAACAGGTTAAATTGTCAACTTATTGTCCCATTGAATTTTTGGACACCTAATTGGGATGTGGGATTAGTCTATCATGGAGATTTTTGAGTTCTGTTATCAATATTAGATCTCCCCCAGGTTTGATTTGGGAAACAACTTCAGATGGCTACACAAGAGGTCAGAGATCAGGCCCAGAGTAGGAGGGTACTCTCACAAATGCTCCACAGGTCCATATAATGGTTTAAACTAAGAATCTGTCCTGCCAGTTACATTTTCTTTTTCCTAAGGCAGAGTCAAACTAGAAGAAAAAATCAATTTCTATTTGAATCAGTAGATCCTACTGTCTATGATTTCCCACTAACTCACATAGTATCAATGTGTACTTTTATGTCACAGGAATGAAGAGTGAGGTCCATTGCATTCCTTCCATTGGTGATATTTTCTCTGGTCTTCAATTCATATTTCTCAGGTAATAGGAACATAGGGATTTTGAGTCAGAAAGAAACTTAGAAATTATCATATTCTGAGTCCTCATTATCAGGCCAGGAGATTAATAGCTGGACAGAGTAAGTGACAAGCTCAAGATTACCTGTAGAAACTGGGTCACACAAGCAGAGCTCTGAACTGTGAAGTACTCCTATAATTCCAAGTTAACAGTGAAGATGTACTTAATGCAGGACTAGAAATTGAGACTGACAAAAATTAGGGTTGGTACGTGTCTTAGCTAGTGTTTAATTGCTGGGAAGAGACACCACAACTCTTATAAAGGAAACATTTCATTGGGGCTGGATTATAGTTCAGAGGTTTAGTCCACTACTGTCATGGCGAGAAGCATGGTGAGATGCAGGCAGACATGGTGCTAAAGAAGTTGCTAAGAGATCTACATCTGGATCTTCAGGAAGCAGGAAGAGACAGTGAGCCACCAGGCCTGGCTTGAGCTTCTAAAACCTCAAAGCCCACTCCCAGTGACATACTTCTTCCAACAAAGCCATGTAGTTCAATAAGGTCACATCCATAGTGCCATTCCATAATAACACAGGCCATTTTTGTTCAAGTCACCATAGTATTTCCCCCCCTTTTTAAATTTAAAATTGAAATTTAAAGTTGTTCTATATGTTAATCCCAGTTCCCTCACCCTCCCATCCTCCCCTTTCACCCCCACCAAATCCTAGCCTATCCACTTTCTGCTCTTCAGGGAGGGTAAGGCTTTCCATGAGGAATCTTCAAGTCCATCATAACATTTGGGACAGGGCCTAGACCCTCCCCCATGTGTCTAGGCTGAGAACGTATCCCTTTATGTGGGATGGGTCCCCAAGATCCATTTGTATACTAGAGATAAATATGGTCCACTACCAGAGGCCCCATAGACTGTCCAGTCCTCCTAAGTGACACCACATTCAGGGGGTCTGGGTCAGTCCTATGCTGGTTTCCAAGCTTTCAGACTGGGGTGCATGAGCTCCCCCTTGTTCAGGTCAGCTGATTCTGTGGGTTTCTCCAGCCTGGTCTTGACCTCTTTGCTCATCACTCTGTAACTGGATTCCAAGAGTTTGGCTCAGTGTTTAGCTGCTTCAGCTTTCATCAGCTTCTAGATGAAGGCTCTAGGATGGCATATAAGGTAGTCATCAATCTCATTATCATGGAAGGGCATTAAAGGTAGCCTCTCCACTATTGCTTAGATTGTTAGTTGGGGTCATCCTTGTAGGTCTCTGGGCATTCCCTATTGCCAGATTTCTCCTTAAATCTATAATGGTTCCCTCTATTATGGTATCTCTTTTCCTGTTCTCCTCTATTCTTTCCCTGTATCAGTCTTCCTGTTCCCTCATACCCACCTCTCCCTCCTCTTCTCCCTTGTCTTTCTCATAACTCCCTCTCCCCCATGCTCCCAATTTGCTAATGAGATCTTGTCCCTTTCCCCTTCTCTGAGGGACCATGTATGTCTCTCCTAGGGTCTTCCTAGCTTTTCTGGCAGTGAGAATTGCAGGCTGGTAATCCTTTGCTGTATGTGTAAAATCCATATATGAGTGAGTACATACCGTGTTTGTCTTTTTAAATTTGGTTCCAAATTTGATTTTATCTAGTAAGTGCCATGTTAGAGCTTGTTGTTGTTACTGAGGTCTTTGAAAAGATACAGACACAGTAATTCTTTGAGACACACGATTTAAATTCCTGTGGCTTGCTACCGAGTGCAATGAGGTATGAGCTGGCTTCTGGAACATTTGTAGATTTAATCTCAGTAGACTAACAGTATGCGGGTAATAGATTATTTCAGGGCTACATGTTTGTAACAAAATGAAAGCTTTTATATGATTTTTTTTCCTTACAAACATTTGAAAACCCAAGAGGTTCTAAAATGATCAGTACTGAAGCTGACCATTGGCAAGGTATCCCTGGGCATGTTTTATATGAACCAAATTACCATAAAATATTATGGCTCTTGAGACTATTGTGCAGGACATCGCACTGGGAAATTTTAAAATGATCTTGCGAAATAGAGATCCTTGTTTCATGGTTAAATGAAATAATCAAATTTTTATTTTACTGATGTTGAGAAGAAAAAACAAGTATCTTAAAGTAGAACCTTTAAAAAGATCTATTGCACTGTGACAGGCAAATTGTTGAGTGTTTCATATTCAATTTTAGTATCTCTTTTCCTCAAGATACTATTATTTTGAAACAGAAGTCTCATTCAAGGAAATGTTAATAACACCATAAATAAACAGCTCCAAAGGGAAACCAAATGGACCTTAAGAATGACTCTGAAAGATATGAAAGTTGTATCCATAATTGCAACCACATTTGTTACTTGTATAACAAATTTTACTCTAGTAGAATAAAAGGCATAACTATTCTCAAGATTACCAAACTTCCACACTCTCACACAAGAAGCTTTTTGTTGTGTTTATTTTCTTGTAGCAATAGTGACTAAACTAGTATTGGAAATGGAACATATAGTCTTGGGATCGCTGGGTAAGAACTTCACCTTGTGTTATGTTCCCAGCTTTTAAACTTATATACTATCTAAGTGAAGTGATGAATACAAAAAGTCTATCTTATTAGCCAGAAAGTCCAGAAGAATTGACCCTGCTCAGACCTGTGAACACCAAATACCAGTCATTAATATATCCTGATTATGGTTTGTAGTACCTCAACTCCTCCCAGTAACTCCCCACCTACCACCCTAACATCATCCATCTCCTTACTGTCTTTCATTAGAAAAGAAACCTGGTGCAAGAGAATCTCCCAGGAAAGGTTGATCCCAGCTAAGTCTTCTAGCAATTACATATATATAGCCTGAGCTAGCCTTTTCCTGTGACCAGACAAGACTTCAAGTGGAGGGAGTTGGAAATCAATCCAGCCACAAACCCTTGACCTACCTATGGGATGTGCTGGGCTAAGAGTGGTCTAGAGATTGGGGAAGTAGACAACCAATGATCTAGCCTAAAACCCTTGCCAGGAGAATAAGCACTGCCTGGAGCAGCAGGTCCCACAAGCTGGATGACCCAGAAATCTAGGATAGAAATGAACACAACTAGAGGGGGAAAAAGTCAATGTAATGATGCCTAACAATATGTTGCTATATTCATAGATCCGTGCCAATCCCTACTGTCATCAGAGAAGATTCATCCCACAACTGAAAGAAACAAATGCAGAACAACAGCCAAACATTAGGCAGAGCTTGGGGAATCCTGCAGAAGGGGGTGTGCATTTTAGGAGTTAGTGGAGTCAAGACACCACAAGAAAATCTACAGAATCAACTAACCTGGGCTCATAGGGGCTCACAGAGACTAAACCAAGAACCAGGGAGCCTGCCTGGGACTGACCTAGGCACTCTGCATATATGTTATGGTTGGATAGTTTGGTCCTCTTATGAAATTCCTAAGAGTGGGAACAAGGGCTGTCACTGACTCTTGTACTGCCTTTTGGGACCTAATTCCTCATACTGTGTCTCCTTGCTCAGCCTTAATACATGGGAGGTGCTTATTCTTACAGCAATTTGATATACTGTGTTTGCTGATACTTATGGGAGACCTGTCCTTTCCTAAACAGAAATGAAGGAGGAGTAGATTGGGGGATGGGAACAGAGAAAGTTTAGTGGGGAGGGACTGGGAGGAGAGGGGAGGGAGGGGAAACTGTGGCCAGGATGTAAAAAGTAATTAAATTTTTTTTTAAAAAAAGAGGAAAGCAAACAGGCTTCTAAGGGATCATAATACAATAAAACAAAATAAAACATAATAAGTACAATGATTTGAACAAGAATGCCCCCCAGGATCATATATTTGACTGTTTAATCAGCAGAGAGTGGCACTATTTAAAAGGATTAGGTTTAGTCAGTGTGCCTTGTTGGAGGAAGTAGGTACTGGGAGTGGATCTTGATGTTTGTACCCAATTAAATGTGCTTTCTTTCATAAGAGTTGCTTTGGTCATGATTAAGACAATACAACAAAAACAAACACATCCAAATGGAACAAAACAAACAAGCAGAAAGAAAAAAGGACCTAAGAAAGACACAAGAAACAGATACAGACACAGTGACCCACTTATTTGAACATGCAGGAAGCCCATGAAAAGCACAAAATTGGAAGCCACAGTGTATGTAAAGGACCTGTAAGGAGAGAGAGAAAGAGAGAGAGAGAGAGAGAGAGAGAGAGAGAGAGAGAGAGAGAGAGAGAGAGAAGTTAAAAAATTTCAAAATACAGAAACAGAATAAGTAAGAGTTCTTAGCATATTATGAGACAAGAAACTTCCAAGAAGTTGTTGAGTTCGTTTTCTATTGGTCATCTACTACTGGGAATATGGCCTACCCTTATGAGTAGTTTGTTTCCCCAGTGAGATGCCCTTGGAGGAAAGTAGATTTTCATGTGCAAGTGATTATCATTTTGGAGAGAGCTTTTTGCTTAGAGATAGGGACTTGTGTCTACTTCTTTCAGCTCTTGGATTCCATCTGGTACAGACCCAGACAGTTCCTGTTCATGCTGCTTCAGTTTCTATGACCTCAAATGTGTTTCGGTCCTGTTGTGTTTAGAAGGCTGTGTTTCCATTGGGTACTCCATCCCCTCTGGCTCTTATTCTCTTTATGCCTGCTCTTCTCTAGGGTTCTCTGAGCCCGGTAGGAAGGGATTTGATGGAAGCATCTTGTTTAGGTCTGAGTGTTCTAAGACCTCTCAATCTCTAGATTTTGTTTGGCTATGGGTCTCTGTATTTGTTCACATCTACTGCAGAAAGAAGCTTTTCTGATGATGGCTGAGCAATACTTTGAATATAGCAGAATGTCATTTGAAGTAGTTTGGTGCTATGTTCATTTAATAGAACAGTAGTATTTGGTTTTGCCCTAGGTCTCTGGCCTATCTAGTCTCTGGTTCTTGAGCATTGCCATATATGGGTTCCATTTTGTAGACTGGGCTGTAAATCAAATCAGATATTGCTTGGCTACTCCCACAAGCTTTGTGCTATCATTGCACTAATGTATCTTTCAGGCAGGACACCACTGTAGATTGAAAGCTGAGGAGCTGGGTTAGTGCTTACATCTATCCTTTGGTAGTATGTCGAGTACATCCCAGTACTGAAAATACTGTCCAGTAGGGTTGAAGGCTCTAGGTAGGCACCACCTTGACATCTCCATGTTCAAGAATTATGTAGGTTTTGTCATCAGCAATAGGGCTTTGCCATAAGTTTGTGGAAAACAAGTTGACAATAGTCTGGGTTGTTTGGAGATTCCCATTGTACTCCTTTGGACAGCAGCTAAATTAGGTATTCCTGGTGCTAGAAGCTTCATTTGGTAACAAAAATGGCCAGCTGGTTTCCCAGAATTTGGCAATTTCATTTACATTACCTTATTATATGGATTTTAGGAAACATCTACTGTATTAGATTCCCATACTAACCCCTCAAATGCCAGCTCAGACTACTACATCCAGCAAAACTATCAGACACAACAGATGGAGGAAAAAACAATACATCCCATGATTAAAAACTAAATTTGAGAAGTACCTATCTACAAAACCAGCCCTGCAGAAGACACTAAAGGACAATTTTCATCATAAAGATGTTAACTGTACCTAAGAAATAACTAAATTATCCCAGATCAGCAAATCAAAAGAAGGGGAAAACATAACACATCCCACAACAAAATAACAGGAATCCACAAACAGCACTCATTGATAACTCTTAACACCCACAGCCTCAATTTCCCAATAAAAAGACACAGAGCAACAGAATGCACGGGAAAACAGGATCCATCCATCCTTCTGCTGCATCCAAGGAACACACTTTAATATCAAATATAAACATTACCTCAGAGTGGATGAATGGAAAAATATATTGCAAGCAAATGGACTTATATAGGCTTAATATGTGACAAAATAGGCTTCAAACAAAAACTAATCAGAAGAGGTAGGGATTGTCTTATTAGTCAATGTATAAAAGCCCAGTACACTGTGGGCTAGGGCATCCCTAGGCCACTTGCCTGGACGATGTAAGATTAGCTAAATCAGCAAGCCAACAAGTAGCATTTCTCTATGGTTTCTGCTTCAAAATACTGTTTGAGTTCTTGCCATGATATTCCCCAGAGATTAAACTATGACCTATAAGTATAAGCCAAATAAAAACTTTCCTTCCATAAGTTGATTTTCATCCAAGTATTTTATCACAGCAGTAGCAGAAAACAAACAAACAACAAAAAACTATAACACTAGCCATTTGTCTTGGTTTTACCTTCTTTCTTAAGCTGGTCTTGTATGCATTTTCTTGACATTTCCTGCAGACAGGACATTTGTTCCTTTATCCTGTTGAACTCTATCTACTATAGATGATTCCATGCTCTTAAAAGGGTAAAATTTGAATTTTTGTGCTATAAAAACAAGATAACCAAGGTATAAATAAAAGATTGCTGTACTATATAAAAAGAAATAGGAAATTAAGAAACTACAAATGGGAAGTAGCAAAATAAAAAGGTTGGATGTCAAAGATGGATTAAGAGGAGGAAAGAAAGGGAATCAGGAAAATCATCAAATGTTTTGGTTAAGCAGTCTAAATTAGAAATGGCATCAGAAAGAGGAGAACCTGGTGGCACAGGCCTGTAATCTTAGGTATTTGAGAGGCTAAAGCAGGTGGATCATAGTTTCAAAGCTCCCCAGGGTTGCAAAGTTAAGTTCAAAGCTAGTCTGGGTAACTTAGCATGACCCTGTCTCTAAGAAAAAAGGCTGGGGATATATCTCTTTGGTAAAACACTTGCATAGTGTGTGTGCCTTTGAGTTCAACATCCAGCCCTGAAAAAGGCATAGGAGGAAATACACAGTGGGCAGTTAGTGATGACAGAACTGTTAGAACATGGACCTGTACTTTTAGGCCAAATGCCAGAGACATATCAAGCCATATCTCCCTGCAGTTCTCCCTGGGATGAAGAAGTAAGATTCTCCTTTTCTTTCTTCTCTTTCCTCTTTCCCTGCATCCCCTTTCTCTCTCCTCTTCCCTTTCTCTCTCTCTGTTTTGTTTGGCACCATTAATCTTGTGTGTCCTAGTTTCTGTTGATTGCAGTACACTGGAGGAGTTTTCTGGCAGGGACTACAGAAAGTCCCCTGGAGTTCTTGAACACAGCAGTCACCATATATCCTTGTAATCTGTCCCATGTTCAGAAGTTCTCCTGCTCCCTGACAAAGACTTCCTCTCTAAAGACCTGAAGGCAACAGAATTTGCAAGGTTTTAAGTGACAAGTAGTGCACAAAAGATGTTCTTTTTATTTTAATAAGAGGTATTGAAAAGGCATTGAAAATTAAATAATATTCCAGAGAAATTGGCCATCTTTTGTGACAGAAATAAGTATGAAATTATGGACCGTTTTGATAAAATGCACATAGTACTCTCAAATTCTTCTCTTTATAGGGCTGTGGAAGCTACATTGACTAAGGCTGAAAAAAGTGCCCTCCCTGTGGTTATTCAGCCTCACTCAGTAACCTATGCCAGGACTAATCTAGAGTTACATAACTGGTACAGATACCGAGTTTTCCTTCAGGTTTTATGATCCTAGCTTTCAGTTCTTTCCTCTGAGTGCTCTGGTTGCTGAGGAACCAGAACTACCTACAGCTCCCTGTCAGTTGTACTCTGCTCTCACTCATGTCCACCCTGGCTTATAGATCCCCTGCTTTTATCCACCCCACAATAAATGTAACTCTGACCCTGCTTTTCTAAACATGGGCTCCTAGGTGGAAGCCTAAATTGTCCTAACTTCTGAATTCAAAAGTTCCCTTGAAGTCTGCAGTTTCTTTGTAGAGTTCCTTCAATTTATTCCCTGGCACCACCACAGCACAAACCTCCTAAGGTTCCAGGTTATGTATTAACAATGCACAGTGCACAGCATAGAAAAATCTACTATCGTTTGATATACACAGAGCCATTTATCAGAGCTGTTAAACGTTTCCCACATGTATGTAATTGGAGGGACACAGAACAGAACTGGCTATCTTTACACAGGCTAATAGAATAGGATGGACTTCCTGAGGAAGGATCCTTCAGGAACAGATTTGAATAGATACTTATGAGATTTACTTTGAATATACTCTGGCACTTTGAAATTCAATGAAAAAATTTTTGTCTCTAAATTACACTTTTAAAAACTATCAGCACTGAGATATAATGACCTAAAATTAACTGAACCTGTCAAAAGTATTTACCTTGACCAAATTTTACATGTATGTGCACAACCATGAAAACATGAGCAATTGTGAGTGTAGGAAGCATGTTATTGCCCCAGAAATTCTTCGTATCTCTTTTTCTTCTCCATGCCCTAGGCAGCCATGGATTTGTTTCTTTTATGAGCAGATTAATTTTTGTGTTGTTTTAGGTTTTATACAAATGGAATCATACAATCATATTCATGGTATTATTTTGAGGTTAGTTTATGTTATTTGTATGTGTGATTGTTTATTCCTTTATATTAGATATTATTCCAATGGATTAATAGTAATACAAGGAATTGGTCTTTTCCCTGTTAGTGGGTATTGTAAAGATAATTCCAATTTTCTTCTATAAACAAGTTCTTATGAAACTTTATGCAAGGTTTTTCTTTTGGGTATGTTTCTAGGAAAGCATCTGAGTATAGAATGATTAAATTATATAGTAGATATATGGATTCATTTGTGCTGGCTAGTTTTCTGTCAACTTCATACAAACTAGAGTTGCTGGAGAGAACCTCAACTGAGAAAATCCCTCCTTAAGATCAGACTGTAGGAGCCAGGGGGCCTGTATGGGACCAACGTAGGCCCTCTACTTGTATGTGACAGTTGTATAGCTTGGTCTACTTGTGGGATCCCTATCAGTGGGAGCAGGGGCAGTGCCTAACACTTTGGTTGGCTTTTAGGAACCATTCCTCATACTGGATTGCCTCGCCTAGCCTTAATACAAAGGGAGGAACTCATTTCTACATCAACTTGAGATGCCATGTTTGTTGATAGCCATTGGAGGTCTGTGCCTTTCTGAACAGAAACACAAGAGTGGATGGGGTGGTGGTCATGGGGAAGTGAAAGATGGGAATGGGAGGAGAAGAGAGAGGGGAAACTATAGTGGGGATGGAAAATAAATAATACATTTAATTAAAATGATATAAAGCTGTGGGCAAGCATGTAGGGAATTTTCTTGATTAGAGATTGATGTGGGAGGGCCAAACCCATTGTGGGTTGTGACCACCCTGAGGTGGTGGTCCTGGGTTATATAGGAAAGCAGGCTAGGCAAGCTATGGAGAACAAGCCTGTAAGCAGCATCCCTCCATGGCCTCTGCATCAGCTCATGCCTTCAGGTTCCTGCCCATTTTGAGTTCCTGTGCTGACATCCTTCAATGAAAACAGTGATGAGGACGCATAAGCCAAATAAACCCTCTCCTCCACAATTTGCTTTTGATCATGGTGTTTCATTTCAACAACAGTAACCCTAATTAAGACACCTTATAAACAACTGCCATGCTTTTAACTCTCTGCCATTAGTATATGAGAACTGTAATCCTTTCTGCATACACATGCTGATAGGAAAACTCATCATGGAAAGTTCTCAGCAGAGGCGTGATTTGGACTCTGATGTTTGGCATCTTCCCACAAGCTCATTGGTCATTTGTGTAGTCATGTGCAAATTCTGTTCAAGTCTGTTGTCTGCTTTGTCTTCTTCCCTGAGCCCTAAGTGTAAGTGGGCACCACACAGTCATTGTTCTCTGCATTCTGACCAGTTGTGGCTTTGAGCAATGGTTGCCATCTGCTACACAAAGAAGCTTCCTTGATGAGGAGTAAGAGCTGCAATTATCTGCAGATACAGATATGTGCGTTGAGATTTATACTGCACTTGAGGAAATGAGAATGCAGCTGGGAATTATAATGGTTCAGGGAAACGTAGTTATAGGTTCTTCTCTAGGGTCCATTACCTTGCAGTACCAGGAGGTGAATTCCCTCCTACTGAAAAGGCCTTAAGTATAATCAAATAGCTGTTGATTACCCCAAGAAATAAGTGTCACTATTGTATCTTTGGGGATATTTTGCTGGTAGTACTGTTAATTGCTTTTCTCCCTTGGCAGCTTGTATTGTATTTTTCTGATACTATAAGAGCTAGTCTTCAGAAAGGAGCCTTCAAGACTAGTTTGGTTAGATTCTTCTAATTCTTTTGTGTGAAGTATGTGGTGCCTTCTGCAGTGGGTCTTAGCTTTAAGTCCCAGGAGGAAACCAAGGGCAATGCCAATAGTCTGTATTAATCTGGAAACTTGAACTCCACTGGCCAAACACTGGAGGTGATATTTCCCATGCTGAATATATATATATATATATATATATATATATATATATATATATATATATATCTTAGGGAAGCATTATCACCCCATGTGGCATAAATTCATTTAAATAATTATATATAGAGAGACTTATAAATATTATAAGTAGTTTTAAGTAGACATATAGCTTTTTCAATCATCCCCAGTGTCTCTGTTAATGACTTGCTGAGTGTTCAAAGCCTTTGTCTAATGTTACACAGAAATGTGAGGGCACATTTCTTTGGCATTACTGTTCTGAGAGAAAGTGTTAATTCCTTCGCTGTTGAGTGCATTATCTTCATGTGCTTAGTGGTTGTCTGTTACAGTTTGAGGATGTTCTATTACTAGATTTGGGTAAAGAAATTTCAAGAGTGATTGATTTTTGTTAGTTGCCTTTTCCTGTATCAACAGAAGGTTTTTATTTTAATGTGTTACTATGAGAAATTGTATTGTTTTTCTAGTTCTAATCCAATCTTGAATCCTTATGAAAACTATTTAGACATGATGTATTATTCTATCATATATTGCTGCATTTAAATGGAGATTTTTAAACTACTATATATAATAGTATTTACTTTATTATTTAATATATATATATATATATGTGTGTGTGTGTGTGTGTGTGTGTGTGTGTATGTATGTGTGTGTGTGAAGAATAGTAGTTTGTAGTTTCTTATAATGCCTTTACTTAGTTTTCTATCCCTGAAATACTGATCTTAATGAGTTGAAGAGTATGCTTGGGATTTTTTTTGAAAGGTCAAATCATTGCTCTTTTAATTGTTTGATGGAATAAATGCCTTAGAGTCTTCTTTATAAGGAGACTTTTTAAACTACAACTACCATTTATTTATTAGATATGATACTGTATTCTTTTACAGTAATTTTGGTATTTTACGTCTTTCATAAATATTGTTTATTTAAGCTAAGTTATCAAAAGCCAAAATGCCTAGAAAAAAAAAGCAAAAGCAGACCAGCTAAGTTGCCTGGAAGGGGCCTAGACAAACTAAAAGGACATTCTTCAACCTATTGAGCTTTCTGAAAGCTGTGTAGTGAGCTCAAGGTTTTGTGAGCCGTCACCCATACTGGTGTGGTCTTTGGTGATGATTTTGTCCTGTATTGTAGTTAAATTTTCACCCATACTCCTCTAAATATCTTCAGTAACTTATTGATTCACCTAATTGAACTTTGGTGGTATCTGTGCTTTGGTCTGTTATGGGTTCCCTATCTGAAGTGAGAAGTATGTATATGTGCGTCCCGTACATGCCATGTCTCCTTATGAAAAGCCTGTTAAACAACATAATGGTACCTAAACAAAGATGAATTGGGGAGGAGTGGGTATATGGTCTTGCTATAGGTAACAAAGCATGCACAACTATGGGTGAACAGCCTGAGGGGGGCAGCATCCTCGGAAGAAATTGTAATACAGCCAACCTTTCTCATGTTAGTGTGTCCTTTTTTTTTTTTTTCTGGCATTAACTGCATGTATTTTGCTACTAAAGCTGAGCCAAAGGGATTTAGATTGTCTGTGGGAATCTTCCTATGTCATATGGGGTGCTATATCTACTTAATAAGTGAGGACCACATGAGTATGAAGAGGCCCTGGAAACAGTTAAAAGTTTAGAAGCAATTTTGCAGTCTTTGAGAGTAGAATGCAAAGATCAAGACTGTTAGAAAGAAGCAGCAGCAGCAGCAGCAGCAGCAACAGCAGCAGCAAAGGTTGCCTGACCTGTTATATGTAGTAAGAAATACATCTGAGGCTGAAATGGCAGCTAAGCAGGAGCGTGTTGTATAAAGGAGGAATTGCAAAAAGAAAAGGAGATGCAGCTAACATCCTTTAGGTTAGCCTCTGATCTGGCAAGTAGATTAGATACACAAGAGGGTAAGAGAGACATTATTGGCTTCATATTGCTTACAGCTTAGAGACTGAAAGGGAAAGAGAATACAAGTTAGATTCCCTCTTAGAAGCCCTTCCTAGGATCCAAGAACTTGGAGACCATGAGAAGAAATGAAAAAGGCACACCTTAGGGACAACTCATAGTAGAAAAAAGAAAATTTGTTATCCAACTTGCAGATGGTTCTGTACAAAAAAACTAGGGTGACCGGGAAATCCTTGGCACTTGAACTTCTGGAATTAGGGAAGACCTTTTTAAAAGCAGTAAAGGAGCCTGTTGAAGCCTGGCTTGTGAGGCTGTGGCACACAGAAGCATATAGGATCAGTCTTACTATTTAGGAGGCAGGAAAATTTAGCACCGTAACTACCCATCACTTTTAAGGCAAAGGCTACATAACCTGAAACAATATGAGGGAAATCGATCCTCGATGAACTAGTTTACCAGAGTCATTGGTTAAGAAAATAATTCATAGAAGTGGATAGAACCTTTTGATGATGCATTAGACCTTTTGTAAGTGTTTGGATAGGTTTGGACACCATAGTCTCATGGGTTTGAATGCTTGGATCATAGGAAGTGGCACTATTAGGAGGTATGGCCTGGTTGGAGTAGGTGTGTCTTTATTAGAGAGTATGTCACTGTGGTCCTCTTTCATGACCAAGTTACACCAAAAACAAATGCTTCTAAAATCCATAAAGTTGATGGCTAAAACTCCCAATAGAAGAGTCAGTTACTTTTTTAGGTAACTTTCCATCTTCTGATAGCTTCTCCAGTTTCTTTCTTCAAAGACTTGAGGTTTTGTCATACTTTCACTTGCTTGGTTAGAATTACCCCAAGATATTTTATATTATTGGAGTCTACTGTGAAAGGTATTGTTTCCAATTTCTTTCTCAGTCTAGCTGTCATTTGTGTATAGGAGGGCTAGTGATTTTTGCCAGTAAATTTTGTATCCAATTAGCTTCTTTGCTGAAAGTGTTAATTAGTTATAGGGGTTTCCTGGCCACATGTATATTATTTGCAAATAATGATATTTTGATTTCTTCCTTTCTTTCTTAATTTCTGCTTGACCCATTTTCATTCAGTAGAGAATTATTCAGGTTCCATGAGCTCATAAGCTCTTTGCTGTTTCTACTGTTGATATGATATCCAGCTTTAATTCATGCTGGTGTGATAGGAGGCAGGGAGTTATTTTAATTTTCTTGTATTTGATGTGACTTGTTTTGTGTTCAAGTATGTAGTCAATTTTTGAGAAAATTTCATGTGGTACAGAGAAGAAGGCATATTCTTTTATGTTTGGATTAAATGTTCTGTAAGTATTTGCTAGGTCCATTTGTTGTAGAATGTCTATTAGCTGCAGCATTGCTCTGTTTAGTTTTTGTCCAGATGACCTGTCCATTGGTGAGAATAGGGTAATGAAGTCTTTCACTATCTATGTGTGAGAGTGTGTGATTTAATCTGTAGTAGTCCTTCTTTCATAAACTTGGTGCTCATGTGTTTAGGGTATAGATGTTAATTGAAAAGTCATCTTGGTGAATTTTTTCTTTGATGACTATGTAGTCTCCTTTTCTATCTCTTCTGGTTAGTCTTGGCTTAAAGTCTGTTTTGTTAGATGTTAAATGGCCATACCAGTTTGCTTCTTAGGTCCATTTGCCTAGAATATATTTTCCCAATGCTTTGTCCTTGAGTAATGTCTTCTTTATGTTAAGGTACATTTCTTTGACACAGCAGATGTGTGAATCTTGTTTTTGCATACATTATTTTAATCTGTGTTTTTTTTTAATTGGTGAATTGAGAATTTTGATGTTGAGGAATATCAATGACTAATGATTCTTGATTACTGAGTCTTAGAATAGCCTTCATTGTATTCCATGGGACACAACTAGCATGTCATGTTTCCATTTTAATTCAATTTTAAAACATTTAAAATTTCTTTGTTGATTTATATCTTAACTATTTTTTTTCTCAGTAGTGACTTCAGTTTCCATAAGTTTGTATAATTTCTACCATTTCTATTGTTGTTGATATCCAACTTTAGTCCATAGGGATCAGATAGAATGCAGGTTGATATTTCATTATATCTGTTGAGACTTGCTTTGTGTCCAAGTATTGTGTACTTTTGGAGAAAGTTTTATGAGTTGATAAGAGGAAAGTTTATTCTTTTGTGTCTGTGTGAAGTGCTCTGTAGTAATGGCTTGGTCAATTTCATTTATAACGTTATTTAAATTCAGCATTCAAGTCTTATTATATTTTCTGGGTAAAAATATTAAATTCACTCATTATCACTGTGTAGAATCAGTATGGAATTTTATCTATAGTGGTGTTTATTTTAAGAACTTGGGTGTCCTTGTGTTTGGCACATAAACATTTAGATGTGCAATATCCTTGGTGGATCATCCTCTTTTGATGACTTCTCTGTTTCTTCAGATTAGGTTGGTTTAAAGTCTGTTTTGTCAGATAAAATTACTCCACCAGATCCTTGGTCCATTTGGTTGGAATATCTTTATGTATCCTTTTACCCTGTAGTGATATCTATCCTTGATGGTGAGATGTGTTTCTTAATGCAACAGAAATCACTAAGCCATCTCTCCAGCCCCAAGATCCTGTTTTCTAATACAATTGGTTAGTCTGTGTATTTGGGTGGGGGAGATTTATACTATTAACATTGAAGATTATTAATTAGCATTATTTTTCAATGCTTGTTATTTTGTTGTTATGTTGTCAGGTTTTTTTTTCTTTTTAAATTTACTGTTATAAGATTATTTCTTCCACTGTCTTCTTGGATGTGGTTAACCTCTTCAGACTAAAGTATTTCTTATAGTGCCATTGTAGAGCTGGATTGGTAGATAGAAATTGCTTGAATATGGTTTTATCAAGGAGTGTGTTTCTTTCCCTTTTAATTGTGATTGATAGTTTCAATGGCTGTAGTAGTCTGAGCTGACATCTGTGGTCCCGTAGAGTTTGTGGAACACATTTGGCCCATCCTTTTTGGCTTTCAACATCTCCATTGAAAAGTTAGGTGTAATTCTTATAGGTTTGCCTTTATATGTTAGATAAGTCTTTTTCCATTGCAGCTTTTAATATACTTTTCTGTATATTTAGTGCTTTGAGAATGTGTCATTTGGAATTTCATTCTGTTCCTGCCTTGTGATGTTTTGCATGCTTCTTATATCTGGACAGACACCTCCTTTAGATTGGAAAGATTGTTTGATTCTGTTTAAAATACTGTCTGTGACAAAATATTGTTTGTGTCTTTCTTCTCCTTCCTCTATATCTATTATACATAGGCTTTTTGTTTGTTTTAAATTTGTTTCAAGATGCTTAAGATTTCCTGGATGTTTTGTGCCTTTTTATTTATTTAACAATTTCTTTGACTGTGCTATCCATTTCCTCTACCTTGTCTTTAACACCTGAAGATTACCTCTGAGAGTTTTGTCTGACATCCTAATTTGTCTTTCTAGTTTTATTTCAATTTGAAGTATTTTCAGTGATTCTATTTTTTTGTTGTATTCTATTTTCATATCTTGAATTGTTTTCATTATTTCATTCATCTGTTTGCCATTTTCACTGACAAATAAGGGAGGTCTTCGCCAAGTCAAATAGTCTGCTTTCATGTGGTCCACAAATCCCTCTAGAAGGAATCCAAATTGATAGTTTCAATCCAGTTTCACTATCTGTATGCATTTTGTTGACGTCCATCACTTCATTATATCCACTAGGACTCCTGAGGATGAGTGTAAGTAATGAAAACAGACACCCTTGCTTCATTTCATTTGATCTCAAGAGTCGTCTAGCTTTTCACCATAAATTTAGTGTTAAATAATTGCCATACAAATCAAGATGTTATTGGACATTAGAAGTACAGAAGATTATGGGGATTTCCTGTTCTTTCTGCACAGATTTTAGAAAACCTAAATTATTAAAACATACTAAATTTTAAAGGTAAAAATTTAAAACCATCTGAGGTTTGCAGTAAAATTAAGCTAAAAGTACACAATTTTTTTTCCTATAACCTAAGTACCTTCACATACACTATAGCCTTCTCCATTATCCACTCCCCCTCAATTTAGGCCATAGTTTAAATTAGGGTTCACTAATTGATAGCTCATAGTCCATGTATTTGAGCAAATGAATGATGACATGTGTCCAGCCTTACAGTGTTTTGTCAGCCCTACACTTGTTTAAATTTCTAAATTAAATGCAGAACAGAAGCTGATTTGCATAGTGCACAGTATGAAGCTGGGCTGTATGGAGTCAAGTGAGTTACTGGAACACAAGTAGAAACCTGAGCAGGGAGTAGGTAGAGATGGATGGCAAGACCCAGCGGGCACAGAGGCACGCAGACACACAGCACAGTCCACGTGGTGGGGAATGGGTCAGCTAGTGAGGTCAGGAGACAGAGAGCAAATCTGACAGGTAAGTTGCTGTTCAGAGCAGCCCAAGTGACACACGCAGAGCTTTCAGGTACCCATCTGAGCAAAAGAAGCAGGATGCCATCTCCAAATGCCCCATGCTTTGATGGAAGTGAGGCAACTGGAACTCCTGAGACTCTGCAAACCCTATTCTCAGTAAACAGCAAATGGCACGCCTGCTAAATAAGGAACAGCAGAGCCCTGCTTTCAGAATAGACACCAGCAAATTAGAAGACAGGCTAGATAGCATATATAGGTAGTACCTATATACCTACTTTCTATTCTGTTATTTCGTTCCTTTTCTAGTTCCCCCACTCAAAAAAAAAAAAAAATCCAGACTGTTCATATTAAAGAATATCTGTATCTCAGCCTCCCCAGAGCCAGGAAATATGTTCATTACTTGACTATATTTACCTCTTCCTTTTATTTTAAGCCTGTAATGATCTGATTTTATTTTACACTAGGTAGCGGGCAAAACTCAACCTTCTTTAATAAACTTGACAATTAGCTTCACTCACACTTTAATATTGCACATTTATAAAAAATAATTACCTTACAAATTGTTCTGCAATCCAAATATACAACAGCTGGAAAAACATTTAGAAAACAAAATCCAGTGTAAGAACAACAACAACAACAACAACAAAACCATAAAAAAAAAAAAAACCTACAACAGTATACGTTTGATGTGGTTCAGATTTGACAGCTTTCTAATTGCACCAGCGAAGTTATTAGGAATCTGTTCCTTCAGCTAGTTCCACGGCTCCACGTTAAAGAAATTCATTTCTCCCTGCATTCATTTCACCTTCCAAATCCATCCAATATTCTTTACTGTCAATACAAACGTTTTCGTTAAAGCATGTATCTGTAATACCCACATATCCACACTAGTGGACCGTGTTTTTCCAGTCTGAACCCTGCCATCATCCAGGCCACTGCAAAGCCCCACAAGTCTTACTCATTTCTTCACAGGTTTTTCTGGAACAGCTTGCTTTCTCCTCTTCACACTTTAGTTTTCAACTTCACTGTCAGAGTCATTGCCTGGTGAGCTTGAAGAAAGAATTTCCTTTGATTTAGGCTTTGTTGTCTGCTCTTGTTGGGCTCTGTCTGCTCATTCACTCCAGACTCTGCATCCTCCTATTGAGTCAACTTTTAACCAAGAAGGCCTGTCTCTGTCTCATCTGCCTCCTTTTGCCCCCACCGTTCTCTCTTCTGTAAACATTTCCATTCTCCAGTTTCTTTACTGCCAACTCCATACGAATTACTGTTATTTCCCTTTGTGTCTCTTGTTTGGTCTTGTCTTTTCTCTCTCCTCTTAGACCCAATGTAACTAATATATTAGTTCACACACTAATGTCAGTGCTAAAATGATTGGCACCCGAGAGGTGATTAATTTTTTATTTGACCATTAATGAACTTTTGTTGTTTGTTTATTCATTGATATTGATTTTTAAGACAACACTGTAATGTAAGAGGAGAACTGAACATTTCTAGTGCCCTGACAATCAATCTAAGTGAGGATAACCCGAAAATAACCAAGTCAAACACTCCCTCAGAAAGCATATGGCAGACATAAAGAAGTCAAAATTAAAACCAGTAAAACAAATTCAACTAGTGACCTAACTCCAGATACTTAAGTCTCTACACCAAACCACAAATAACATGAAAAAAACAAAGCAAAATAAATCATCCAGAGATTACTAATTCTACAGATATGTCTCACTTATAAGTGAGTCTCACTATAGTGAGAGTAAATTATATGAAAACCCGGGAAACAAACCCAAAGAATGGTTACAAGTATGTTCAAAGAAATTAAAGAGGACCCAAAACTGTTCAATAAATTTTAAAAAAACACAAGCAAACAAATGAATGAAGTATAGGTTTACATAACAAAAGTAATTTTGTAAAGAAATAGAAATTCTGAAGAAAACAGAAGCTGAAATGATGGAGATGAAAATTTGAAAAATACAATAAATGAAATAAAAGTTCCATAAAAATCTCACCAATAGAATAGATAAAAGAGAGGGCAGAATTTGGGCATGGTGGTTCACACCTGTAGCCCCAGAAATTAGCAAAGGTAGGCAAATATCTGTGAGCTCAATGTCAGCCTAGTATACATAGTAAGTTCTAGGTCAGCCAGGGCTACACAGTAAATTCTGTTTCAAAAAGGGAGAGGTGAACAAAAGAACACTTTAGTGTAAAGAAAATTTGGAATGTTGTTAGAACATCTTAAAAAAGACGGAGATGTTACTAAAGAGATGTGAGTGGTGCTTTCAAGATATATGGGACATGATGGGGGAAAAAAGTCTAAAAATCATTGCCATAGAGAAAACAGAAATATTTCATTTTAAAGACATTTTCAACAAAAACATAGAAGAAAATTTCCCCAAATTAAGGAAATACATGTTAATGCAGATAAAGGAAACATTTAGAACACTAAACAGAACAATGGAAAATTATACCTTGTCATAATCAAACCACTACATATGCAGGAAAAAAAAAGTTTATTGAAAGTAGAAAAAGGCCTTGGGTTTTTTTGTTGTTATTGTTGTTGTTATTAGTAGTAGTGGTAGTGGTGGTGGTGGTGGGTGTGTGTGGTGGTGGGGTGTTTCTTATAATCTTTCTGGCTCATCTTCCTTAGAGTCCCCTGAACCCTGATAGGAGGAATTTAATGGATGCATCCCACTTAGGACTGAGTGTTCCAAGGTCTCTCACTCTCTGGATACCAAAGAAGCAAATTCTTCTAGACACAACAGGACTGACTGAGGCACCCATGAACTCACAGAGACTGTGGCAGCATATGCAGGGCCTGCACGGGTCTAAGCCAGATGAGGTCCCAGTGCTGAGAGGGAAAGTGGACACAAGTCCCCATCCCCACTATAGAAGCTATTTCCAGTAGATACTTAATGGCAAAGGTGAAAGTAGTTTCCTCCTTTGGGGTCTCACTAGGTATACACACATTCCAATCACAGTTCCCCTCCCTCCTCTCCTCCTGCTCACCCCAAACCCCCTCCCTCACACCTGCTCCCCTAGGAAGTCTACTAAATCTGTCTCATCATCTCCTTGAGGGAGGACCAATGTACCTCTCCACCCCCACACCCCTGTGTCTAGGCTGGACAAGATATCTCTCCATATAGAATGGGCTCCACTAAGTCAGTTTATGCATTAGTGTTAGATCTTGAACCCACTGCCAGTGGCCTCATATATTGTCCCAGCTGCACCACTGTCACCTACATTAAGGGAGTCTAGTTCAGCCTTATGCAGGTTCCCCATCTGTCAGCCCTGAGTCAGTGCCCTTTTATGAGCTCGGGTCAGCTGTTTTTATGGGTTTCCCCATTATGGTCTTGACTCTTTTGTTCATATTATCGCTCTCCCTCACTTAGATTGGACCAATGGTTAGTTGTGGATTTCTGCTTCTGCTTCCATCTATTTTTGGAAGAAGGTTCTATTTTCTTTGGGATTGTGGGTTATAGGCTGGGTATCTTTTGCTTTATGTCTGGTATCCATTTATGAGTGAGTACATACTGTATTTGTCTTTCTGGTTTTGGGTTACCTCACTCAGAGTGTTTTTTTTTCCTAGTTCTATCTCTTTGCCTGTGAATTTTAGGATGCTGTTGTTGATTAGCAATGTATAATACTCAATTGTGTAAATATACCATATGTTCTTAGTCATTCTTCAGTTGAGAGGCATCTAGGTTGTTTCCAAGATCTGGCTATTTCAAATAATGTTGCTATGAACATAGTTGAGCAAATGTCCTTGTGGTGTGAGTTTACCTCCTTTGTTTATATGCCCAAAGGTGGTATTATAGAGTCTTGAAGTAGGGTGATTCCTAATTTTCTGAGAAATAAACCTTCTAATTTCCACAGCAGCTGTACAAAATTACACTCCCACCAGAAATGGAGGAGTGTTCCCCTTTCTCCACATCCTTTCCAGAATACACTGTCATTGGTGTTTTTGATCTTGGCCATTCTGATCAATGTAAGATGGAATCTCAAAGTGGTTTTGATTTGAAGATTTGTATTTCTCTGGTGGCTAAGGATGTTGAGCATTTCCTTAAGTGTCTTTCTGCCATTTGAGATTGTTCTGTTGGGAATTCTCTATTTAGATCTGTACCCCATTTTTTATTGGATTATTTGGTAGCTTGATTTCTAGTTTCTTGAGTTTTTTTTTTTTTTTTTTTTTTTATTATTATTATTTTGGAGATCAACCCTCTGTCAGATGTGGATTTGGTGAAAATCTTTTCCCAGTCTGTTGGGAGCCATTTTGTCTTGTTGACTGTGTTCTTTGCTTTACAGAAGCTTCTCAGTTTCAGGAGGTCACAGCTATTAATTGTTTCTCTCAGTGTCTGTGCTACTGGTGTTCTATTTAGGAAGTGGTCTCCTGTGCCTATGTGTTCAAAGTTATTTCCCACTTTCTCTTCTATGATGTTCGGTGTGAATGGATTTATATTGAAGTCTTTGATCAATTTGGACATGAGCTTTGTGCATAGTGATCGATATGGATATATTCGCATTCTTCTACATGTTGACAATCAGTTATACTATCACCATTTGTTGAATATATTTTCTTTTTTTCCATGTTATATTTTTATCCTCTTTGTCAAAAATTAGGTGTTCACAGGTGTGTGGGTTAATATCAGGGTCTCCAATTCAATTCCATTGGTTTACCTTTCTATTTTTATGCCAATACCAAGCTGTTTTCAGGACTATAGCTCTATAATAGAGCTTGAAGTCAGGGATGGTGATGCCCCCAGATAATCCTTTATTGCACAGTTTTATGTTGGCTATCTTGGGTTTTTTGTCTTTCCATATAAAGTTGAGTATTGTTCTTTCAAAGTCTATGAAGAATTGTGCTGGGATTTTGATGGGGATTGCATTGAATCTACAGATTACTTTTGATAGGATTGTCATTTTTACTATGTTGATCCTACCTATCCAAGAGCATGGAAGAGCTTTACATTTTCTGACATCTTCATTAATTTCTTTCTTTAAAGACTTGAAGTTCTTGTCATACAGGTCTTTAACTTGTCTTGTTAGAGTTACCCCACAATATTTGATATTATTTGTGACTATTGTAAAGGATGATGTTTATCTGATTTCCTTCTCAGCCCATTTGTCATCTGTATAAAGGAGAGCTACTGACTTTTTCTAGTTACTCTTATGTCCTGCTACATTACTGTAAGTGTTTATCAGTTGTAGGAGTTCTTGGTAGAATTTTAGGGGTCACTTATGTATACTATCACATCATTAGCAATTAGCAAGTGTTTGACTTCTTCTTTTTCAATTTCTATCCTTTTGATCTCCTTTTGCTGTCTTATTGCTATAGCTAGAACTTCAAGTACCATGTTGAATAGATATGGAGAGAGTGGACACCCTTGTTCCTGATTTCAGTGGGAATGCTTTGAGTTTCTCTCCATTTATTCTGATGTTAGCTGTTGGCTTGCTGTATATTGCCATTATTATATTTAGGTGTGTTCCTTGTATTCCTTATTCTTGCCAATACCTTTATCATGAAGGGGTGTTGAATTTTGTCAAAGGCTATTTCATCATTTAGTGAGATGATCATGTAGTTATTTTTTTTTCTTTCAGTTTGTTTATATGATGGGTTACATTGATGGATTTTCCTATGTCGAACTATCCCTGCATCTCTGGGATGAATCCTCATTGATTATGGTGAAAATTTTTTCTGATGTGTTCTTGGATTTGGTTTGTGCAGCTTCTTTCTTGATTATTAGCTTTTATAGACATACACTTCAACTTAAATATGAAAATATAAAAAAATTGAAGACAGGATCTATACATGAGAGAGAACCTAATGGCATTTGTTTTTATGAGCCTGGAATGTCTCAATCAATGTTTTCCAATCAAATCTATTTTCCTGAAATTTTCCTAATTTCATTTTTTATGCTAAGTAGAATTTCATTGTGCATATATACCACATTTTCACCATCCATTTATCTGTTAGTGGCTACTAGACTGACTTCATTTCCTAGGTATTATGAATAAAGCAGCAATGAGCCTAGATATGCAGGTATCTCTGTCTTAGGGAAGGGCAAACAGTTGGAGCCTAGATATGCAGGTATCTCTGTCTTAGGGTAGGACAAACAGTTGGAGCATTGTGCTTCTACTTTTAGCTTTTTTTTTTTTTTTTTTTAGAAAACTCTACATTGATTTATTTTGTATCAATTTAGACTCCAAGGGCTCATTTTCTTCACATCTTTGCCATAATTTGGGTTTTTCCCCCCACGATGCTATTTGTTTTAATCAGAGTTCTCTAAAGGAAACAGAATCAAGGATTAAGTGTGTGTGTGTGTGTGTGTGTGTGTGTGTGTGTGTGTGTGTGTGTTCAGAATTTAGTGTTTGCTTAAAATGGTAACAACAAAATCCCATGTGAGAGCTGAGAAACCGGTCCTTGAGGCTGAATGACTGTCTTTTACTAGTGGGTAAAAACTGGCAGTTACCCAATCCACAAACTGAAGTGCCTCAGAAGTCATAATCTTACACAGGAGCCCCAAAGGTTCTTAGAGAGCCTCTGGTCTCTAGTCTCTGATAAAAGCAGCAGCAATTGGGAAAATCAACTCATCAGAAAGAGGGAAAGCCAAGAGAGCAAAAGATGAGACCATCTTCCTTTAGCCACGCCCTTTTAATCTACCAGAAAGTCCTGATCACAATTGAGGCAGGCATTCCTATGTCAATCAAGGCAATCAAGGCAATTCTTCAGATGGGGTTTCCTTTTCAGGTTATTATAATTTGTGTCAAGCAGACATTAAAATCAATCATAATACTAATTATTCTGTCTGATATGGAATGAAATCTCAAAGTAGTTTTAATTTACATTTCCCTCATGGTTAAAACTATTGAACACTTTTTTTTCTTGTTTCAAACATGGTCTCACTATGTATCCCTGGCTGACCTGGTTACTATGTATCTTATTCACTATTCTGTTGCTGTAAAGAGTCACTATGACCAAGATAACTCTTACTTTTTAAAAAAGCATTATAATGGGGTCTTGCTTACAGTTTCAGAGGTTTAATTCATTATCATCATGGCAGGAAACACAGCATCATGCAGGCAGCACTGGAATAGTAGCTGAGAGCTACATCCTGATCCATATACATACATACATACATACATACATACATACATACATACA
This sequence comes from Phodopus roborovskii, assembly GCF_943737965.1. Classification (NCBI taxonomy): domain Eukaryota; kingdom Metazoa; phylum Chordata; class Mammalia; order Rodentia; family Cricetidae; genus Phodopus; species Phodopus roborovskii. The sequence goes on from NW_026125108.1 coordinate 80,334, forward strand.
TACATACAGAGAGAGAGAGAGAGAGAGAGAGAGAGAGAGAGAGAGAGAGAGAGAGAGCACCTGGCCTGGCCTAGCCTGGGTTTTTGAAACCTCAAAACCCACCCTCAGTGACATACTCCTTTTAAGAAGGCCATACCTCCTAATCATTCTAATCATTTCAAAGAGTTCCAGTCCCTAGTGACTAAGCATTAAAATACATAAGACCATGGGGTGCTTCTTATTCAAACCACAACACTATGTAAGCCAGGCTGACCTTGAACTCACAGAGATCTGCTGCTTCTATCTCCTAGTGCTGGTATTAAAGGTGTGTGCCACCAGGTCTGATGATGTTGAAAACTTCAAAAATGCTTATTACTTATATTTTTACATTTTCATGCTGGTTTTTATTGTTTAGTTTCTTGAGTTCTTTGTGTATTCTAATTCTCTGCCTAAGGTATAGCTGACAAATTTTTTTCTCCCATTTTCTGGGCTTATGTCTTAGTTAGGATTACTATTGCTGTGATGAAAGACCATGGCCAAAAGCAAGTGTGAGAGGAAAAGATTTATTTGGCTTACACTTGCATATCACTGTTCATTATCAAAAAATGTCAGGACAGGAACTCAAACAGGTAAGAACCTGGAGGCAGGAAATGATACAAAGACCGTGGAGTGGAGCTGCTTATTGGTTTGTCCACCATGGTTTGCTCAGCCTACTTTCTTATAGAAACCAGGACCACCAGCCCAAGCATGGTGCCACCTAAATGGGCTGGGCCCTCCCCATCAATTATTAATTTAAAAAATGCCTTACAGCCAAATCTAATGGGAGCACTTTCTCAATTAAGAGCCATTCCTTGCTGTGAAATAATCCTCTTGTACATTGTACAGCTATGCCACTCAAATTGATTTAATAAAATGCTGAATGGATGGTAACCAAGGTGGACATATAGGTAGGGTGACCAAACTAAAGACAATGGAAAGGAGAAAGCCTGAGTCTGAGGGGTCATCAGCAGTCACAGAGGGAGCAGGAAGTGATTGTGCCATGTTAATAAAGGTACTGCCATATGGAAGAGCATAAAAAAAAGAAAATATGCTAACTTAAAATGTAAGAGCTAGTTAGTAATAAGCCTGGGCTATTGGCTGATCATTTATAATTAATATAAGCTTCTGAGTAGGTTATTTGGGAGTGGTGGTTAGGACAGAAAATGTCTGCTTATACCCAATGTGCCACCCAATGTGGAACACCAGACGATGTGTGATCCTAATTAGTCTTATCAATAAAAAGCCAGAGTCAGATGTTGGGGTAAAAGTTAAAATATCAGAAAAGCAGGGCAGCAACCACCAGAGACTTCTTACCTCTCCAATCCTGTCTCTGCTCCACCTTATCACTTCTTCTCTCCACCCAGCCTTATAACTTCCTGTCTGTATGCACAGACCTCTATGGTTAACTGGTGGCCAGCTCTGCCCTCTGATCTCTAGGCAAGTTTTATTTGTCAGAACACTAACAAAATATCACACAACACCTCCTTTCGGATTACTCTAGTTTGTGCATCAAGTTGACATAAGACCAGCCAGCAGAGCTTCTATCTGGACCCTACATTCTATTACACTGGTTTACATATTTGTTGTATGCTAATACTGTGCTGTTATTATTATTGCCCTCTAGTATAAATTGAAGTCAGGTATTGTCACATCACTGAATAATTCTATTCACTCAGAAATGTTGTGGTCATGGAATCTCTTGTGCTTTTATGTAAATTTCATTATTATTTTAATTTTGTGAAGAATGACACTGGGATTTTAATTGAGATTACATTGAACGTGTAATTTGCTTTCGGTAGAGTGGATATTTTCAGAATATTAATAGTTCTAGTTCATGAGCATGGGATATCTTTCCATCTTCCACCATTTTCCTTGCTTTCATTTTTCAGATTAAAAAAATGTCATTCTACAAGTCTTTACCTACTTGGAGGTTTACTCCATAGTATTTTTTGAGGTTTTGTGAATGGGACTGTTTCTTGTATTGCTTTATCAGTATTGTCAATGGCATTTAGGAAGGCTGCTGGTTTTGTGTTAATTTTGTATCCTGTCACTTTGCTGCAAGTGTCTATCAGCTACAGGAGTTTTCTGGTAAAGTCTTTAGAATCACTTATATATAGAATCTGCAAGCAGAACTACAGTGATTTCTTTTCCTATTTGTATCCCATTTATTTGCTTCTCTTGTCTTCTTATATCTCAGACTTTGTTATAACTACTTTTCCTACTGTTGTAATAAACTACACTGACAAAGGGAGAGTTTTTTATTCACAGGTCCAACAGTGTAGTTCATTAGTCATAGCAATAGGAGCATGTCACATTGCACCTATTTTCAGGAAACAGATAGATGAATGGTAGCTTTCTCCTGCAGTTCAGTCCAAGACACAACTCCAAGAAATGATGTCACAAACTTCCAAAATCAATCTCTAGTAACCTAATTAATATAATCCCTCATAGGCATAGCGAGAGACTAACTTAATCTAGGTAATCCCTCACAGGTGTGCAAATAAACTTGTTTCCTTGATGATTATAGATGCTATCATTGATAATTAATGCCAATCTTGATAAATCCCAAGCATTACAGTGCTCAGAAATAGAGAGAATAGATATTCTTACTTTGCTCCTGATTCTAGTGGGAATTCTTTAAGTTTTTCTTCTTTTAGCATAAAGTTGGCTACAGGTTTGTCATACATAGCGGTTACTGTGTACAGATATGTTCCTCCCTATCCCTAATCTGTCCAGGGCTTTTATAATGAGGGTCTGTTTTGTCAAGGCCTGTCCTTTACATCTTTCATTATGCAATGTCTGTCCTTGAGTCCACTTATGAAATTAATCACAGTGTTGATTTGTGTATTTGTGTCTATCCCTGCGGCCCTGAAATGAAGACAAACTGATGGTGATGGGTGATCTTTTCTAATATACCTTTGAATATGGTTTGCAAGTGTTTTATGGAGGAAATTGGGGATTATGTTCATCAGGGATATTAGTCTGTAATTTTGTTCTTTTGTTGTTCTCTATCAGTAGCTCTATCAGTGTAATTCTGGCTTCAGAAAATTGGTTTGGAAACAGTCCTTCCTTTTCTGCTTTATGGAATATTTTGAGAAGCATTGGTTTCAGTTCTTTAAAGGTCTGGCAAAATTCTGCAGTGAGTCCATCTGGAGCATTTCTAGTCAGGAGATTTTTTTTATTGCTGTTTCAATCTCTTTGCTTGCTACACACACACACACACACACACACACACACACACACATCTCATCTTGGTTTAAATTTAGTTGGTCAAATCATCTAGAAATTCAAACATTTCTTTTAGATTTGATAATTTGGTGGTATATATGTTTTTAAGGTATGTCTTTATGATTTTTCTGGATTTCATTGCTATAAGGTGTAATGTTTGTTTTTCTTTTTTCTTTCTACTCTTACTCATTTAAATTCATTTGAGTCCTTTCATCTCCTTATTTTGTTTAAATTGGACAATGATTTTCCACTCTTGTTTCTCATGTTTATTTTTGCTGAGACAGTGTCTCATGTACAGTAAGATGGCCTCAAACTTACTCTGAGGATAACCATGTATTTATTTTTGTTTTAAGTTATTTCTCTCTCTCTTCCTCTCTCTCTCTCTCTCTCTCTCTCTCTCTCTCTCTCTGTGTGTGTGTGTGTGTGTGTGTGTGTGTGTGTGTGTGTGTGTGTGTGTGTGTGTGTGTGTGTGATGTGTATGTGAGTCATGACGAAATCAGAGGACGATTTTGGGTCTCAGTTCTCTCCTTCTAACATTGTTTCCCATTATCAAAGTCAGGTTGTCATCAGTTTTATGCTGCAAATATTTTTGCTCACTGAACCATCTTACTATTCTTATCTTGAGCTTCTTATCCTTTCTCCTCAATCTCCTAATCTCCTGAATTCTGGAATTACAGGTGTAATGACTTAGCACACATACCTCACCAAATCTATATAGTACTGATGTTCAAACAACTGGAGGTCATTTCCAAGTAATTATTTTTATTGTTTTTTTTTTTATTTCTATATCATTGATTTTTGTTCACATCTTAATTATTTATTTCCATTGACTAGTATGGGCTTGGTTTGTTCTTGTTCTTGTTTTTTTTTTGTTTTGTTTGCTTTTTCTTTTTGATAACTTATGATATATCATGAGGTTTTCTATTTGAGATCTCTCAGATTTTGTAATTAAGTAGCTAAGCTATGAAATTTTCTCTTAGGACTGCCTTCATTGTATTCCATAGTCTTTATTTGTTGCATTTTCATTTTCATTCAGCTCTAATAACATCATTTCATTCTTGACTTCATCAATGACTTATTCATCATTCAATGGTCTTACTCCCCAAGAATTTATATATTTTGTGTAGAATTTTTTATTGTTTATTTCTGGATTTATTTCCTTATAGTTGGATTAATTGCAAAAGGTTGTTTTAATTTTTCTATATCCTTTAAGACTTTATTTGTGTTCTCATGTGCGATTTATTTCAGAATAAATACTATGCACTCAAAAAAATGTGTGTTAGTGGTGTTTGGATATAAATTTCTTTAGATATCTGCTAAAAATGTCATTTAACTACAATTTTATTTATCTATTGTCTGGATGAACTGTCTATTGGTGAGAATGGGACACCGAAGTCATCTATCATTAGTGTGTTAGGATATGTTTTATTGTGTTAGTTAATATACAACTTTATATCTACTTGTATTTGTGTTTGGTGCATAGAGGTTTAGAATTTAATGTCCTCTTAATGGATTATTTGTTGTTGTTTTTTTAATCTTCCCGACCCAAATTATCTCCTCTATTTCTGGTTTAAAATTTATTTTGTCACTTGTTAGGATACTGACATATGCATGTTTCCTGATTCAATTTGTTTGGAAAGTTTATGCCTATTTTTGCACCCTAAGGTAATGTTGGTCTTTGAGGGTGAAATGTGTTTCTTGGAAGCAGTGAAAGTAGGAGCCCTGTTTTCTGATTAAATCTTCTAGTCTGTATATTTCAATTAGGGAAATGATATTCAGATGTATTATTTAAATATATGTATTAATTCCTGTTATTTCATTGATTGCTGCAGTGTTTGTTTTACTAGCCTTTTTTTTCTAAATAATCTTCTGGAGTCATCCTTCTCCTCCATGGCTTCTTGGATATGTTTATCCTTCTCTTCAGTCCAGAATACTTCCTTTAATATCTCTATAGAGACTGCTTAGTGGTCATAGATTCTTTTGCCTTGCTTTTCTCTCCATGATAATGGAAAGTTTTCATTTCTCCTTCTGTTATAACAGATAATTGTGCTTGGTGTAGTGTATATTGGCAGCTGTGGTCTCTTGAAACTTGAAATGCATTTATCATGCCAGAGGCTTTTAGAATTTCATCTGAAAATTTGACTGTTATTCTAATGGGTCTGCATCTATATTTGAGCCATTCTTTTTCTACTGCAGCTTTCAATACCCTTTCTTCATCACATATTTAGTGTTTTGACTACAATATGATATGTGAATATTTATTTTCTAGTTTATGTTCTGTATTCTTCTTGCACTTAGATGAGCATAGCTTTCTATAGATTTGGAGAAATGTCTTGTATGATTCTATTGGTAATATGTTCTATGCCTTTGAAGTGGAATTCTTCTCCTTCTGTGCCCATAGTTTTCAGGTTTACAATTTTTAATGGCATCTCAAGAGTCTTCAGTGTTCTATTCATTTTTTTTAATGTATCATTGATTCTGCCTTAATGGACCAATTCTTCTGCCTTGTCTTCAATCCCTGATGTTCTTCCATGAGTCACACTATTATTGAAGATTTCCCCTGAGATTTTGGGTTGACTTCCCCCCCCCCATTTATTTAAAAATGCTTAGGTCTCCACAGAAACTTGGCTGCACTTCACCTTCCTGCAATTTTTTAAGGGACTCTATCTCTGTCACATGATGCCAAGCCTCAAGCTCTCTCCATGACTCTTGCTACTGAGGCTGGATCTTTACCTCTGGCTTGTCCTGGCATCTCACAGTGTCAAGCCTCAGCTTCTCTTCAGGACACTTTGGAAGTCAGTATAACCACCCAGAGGACTCTCCCACTGTCAAATTCAGCTGACAAAATAAGCTGCAGCCTCAGCTGCCTTTGAACAAGAGCTAGCTTCTGTATCCTGAAGTAGCACTTCCCAGAAGATTTTGGTTGTCCCAGCAAAAGCAAAGGTTTCACTTCCACAGATTCTAAATCCAAGACATGAATGGCTGAAATAGAGTCTTTGATTCTCTCTTAAACTTCATGAACCAGGCTTCCATTTTATTCCTTTTCTTATCTTTTTTTATTTATTATTTTTTCTTATTTTACATATTGATCCCAGTTCCTTCTCCCTCCCATGCCCGCCGCAGCCCCTCCCCATCCCATTTTCCACCCACTTCATGGGGGGTGGGTGACGCCTTCCAGGAGGGATCATCAAAATCTGTCAAGTCATTTGGAGTAGGGTCTAGGCCCTACCTCCTGCCTCTAGGCTAAGGGAATGCTCCCCCATGAGGAATGTGCTCCCAAAGTCCATTCGTGCATCAGAGATCCATCTTGGTTCCCTTAGACTGCCCAGGCCTTCTAATTGAGACCCATGTTCAGGGGGTCTGAGTTGGTCCAATGCTGGTTTCCCAGCTATTAGTCTGGGGGTCCATGAGCTCCCGCTTGTTCAGGTCTTCTGTATCTGTGGTTTTCTGTAGCCTGGTCTTGATCCTTTTTCTTATCACTCCTGCCTCTCTACAACTGGATTCCAAGAGTTCGGCTCAGTGTTTAGCTGTGGGTGTCTGCTTCTGTTTCCAACTGCTACTACATGAAGGTTCTAGGATGGCATATAAGTTAGTTATCAATTTCATTATAAGGGAAGGGTATTTAAAGTAGCCTCTCCACTGTTTCTCAGATTGTTAGTTGGGGGTTGGGGTCATCCTTGTAGGTCTCTGAACATTTCTCTAGAGTCAGTTTTCTCTTCAAACATATAATGGCTCCCTCTATTATGGTATCTTTTTTGTTTTTTTTTCTCTCATCTATTCCTCCCCTGACTCAATCTTCCTGGTCCCACATGTTCTCCTCTCTCCTCCCCTTCTCTTTCTCCTAACTCCCTTTTCATTCACTGCCCCCCCATTCCAATAAGTTCAGGAGTTCTTGTCCTTTTGCCCTTCTGTGAGGGACCTCATATGAATCACTTAGATTCCTCCCTAGTTTCTCTGACAGTGTGAATTGTAGGCTGGTGATCCTTTGCTTTATGTCTAAAATCCATATATGAGTGAGTACATACCATGTTCCTCTTTTTGTGACTGGGTTACCTCACTCAGAATAGTTTCTTCAAGATCCTTCCATATGCCTGCAAATTTCAAGATTCCATTGGTTTTTATTCCCCACTGAGTAGTGTTCCATTGTGTGAATACCACATCATCTTTATCCATTCTTCAGTTGAGGGGCATCTAGTTTGCTTCCAGGTTCTTTCTATTATAAATAATGCTGCTATGAACATAGTTGAATAGATGTGTTGGTTGCATGGATGTGGATCATTTTGGTATACACATAAGAGTGGAATTTCCGGGTCTTGTGGTAGACTGATTACCATTTTCCTGTGGGGGCAGCCATACTGATCTCCAAAGTGGCTGTACAAGTTTGCACTCCCACCAGCAGTGGAGGAGAGTGGAGGAGTGTTCCCCTTTCTCCACATTCTCTCCAGCACAAGCTGTCATTGGTGTTTCTAATTTTAGCCATTTTGGCAGGAGTAAGATAGTATCTCAGAGTTGTTTTGATTTGCATTTCCCTCATGGCTAAGGATGTTAAACACTTTCTTAAGTGTCTTTTAGCCTTTTTGACTTCCTCTATTGAGAATTTTCTATTCAGTTCTGCACTCCACTTTTTAATAAGGTTATTTGGTGTTTTGGTGACTAGTTTCTTGAGTTCTTTGTATATTTTGGAGATCAGCCCTCTGTCATATGTGGGTGAAAATCTTTATCCAGTCTGTGCGCTGCCATTTTGTCTTATTGATTGCCTTACAGAAGTTTCTGGAGGTCCCATTTATTTATTGTCAATCTTACTGTCTGTTCTACTGGTGTTATATTCAGGAAGTGGTTTCCTGTACAAATTCGTTCAAGGATACTTTTCCCTTTCTCTTCTAAGAGATTCAGTGTGGCTGGATTTATGTTCAAGTCTTTGATTCATTTGGACTTAAGTTTTGTGCATGGTGATAGAAATGGGTCTATCTGCAATCTTCTCCATACCAACATCCAGTTGTGCCAGCACCATTTCTTGAAGATGTTTTCCTTCTTCCATTGTATAATTTTAGCTCTTTTGTGAAAAATCAGTGTTTGTAGGTGTTAACATCAGAATTTTTTATTCAGTTCTATTGATCTACCTGTCTATTTTTTGCCAATTGTCTTTTAAGACCCCCCCCCAGAACATGACACTGAGCTCTGAGCAGATTTCCAATGTCTTTTTGGAATCCTGAAAATACACAGCCAGGTCTGACATAGCCACACTGCATGACCCCAATACCAACTTCTGTTTCACGTGGGGTTTCTGTTGCTGTAATGAAACACCATGACCAAAAGCAACTTAAAGAGGAAAAGGTTTATTCAGCTTACACTTCCATATCTCATTCCATCACTGGAGGAAGTCAGGGCAAGAACTTGGGCAGGGAAGGAATCTAGATTCATGAATGATGGAGAGGCTATGGTGCTACTTATTGGCTTGCTCAGCCTGCATTCTTATACAACCCAGGCAACTTCTACCTAGGTGTTTTACCACCCATAACGGACTTGGCATTCTAACATCATCAATTAAAAAAATGCAACACAGGTTTTCCCACAGGCTTGTCTGGTAAGGGCATTTTCTCAATTGGGGTTCCCTCTTCTGAAAGAGCTCTAGCTTATGTTGACTTGACATAAAACTAGCCAGCACAGAGGTCATGCTTATGGGATTGGTAATTTTTGTAAAGACATAGGTGTTTTGACTTTTCATGTTACTTGTGCTTTTGCACTGGAAATTGCACATACAACATTAGTTCATTAGTTATAAATTTCTGGCACATCTTGTTATATGAGCATTTGGATTTGTTCTTATTCTCTACATTTAGCTCATCTTAACTTGGTTTATCACTGCTTGAAGTTCAGCTATAGACATACTTGGTACTAGCTCATTTATGGGACAACTAAAATCATCTGGGTTAACATCAAGGGAATGGCCTCTGATCTCACAAGTTGGATTCTGTGTGGTGTAAAAAGGTATTGCACCAACATGTGGTGATCCATTCTTTAACCTCATGAGCTAGGGTATATGATATATAATGGGAACTCCACTTAGGGCAGAGGCCATTTGTTCTCTGACAGCACAGCTGAGATGCCTGTGGTATGGGAGTGAAGGTGACTGTATATCCTCTGACCTCAGGAATATGAAGGGTGTGATGCAGCAGGGCTGAGCTAGGGTTGGGTATAGGATTGCATCCTCTAACTTTATGAGTTGAATACATTCAATACAGCAGGTGCTGTGATAGGAGTAGAGTAGGGAGTTTTGGAACCTCCAATCTCATGAACCATGCTGTGTGGTAGAAGCTTCCCTCATCAAAAATGTACTTTTTAAATAAAGTTTCAGTTAAGGGTGGAAAAATAATAACCCATATGCTGATTAATAAATTTTGAAATAATTATTTCTATTGAGATGTAAAATTGAACTACTGTAAAAATGCAAATTCAAAATAAATTGTTATAGACTTTTTCTAAAACATCTTGCCTGTAAGATTTCATATACTTGAACATGTGCTATTAAAAATAACCAGCTGTTGCCAAGACAATAGGTTGCTCTCCATAAAGGGACAACAAGGCCTCATTGATGAAGACAACATTTATACAGTTCATTGAACATGGAGACATTGAGCTGGTGCACACATAGATCCTTCACCTCTATGTTCTAGTATCTTTGGGGTAGTAAGGTACTCCCCACGTTATCAAAAAGGAAGTGTAAACACCAAGACAGCCACAAACTCTTTATCTACAATGGTGTCCTATCTCCAAGATATTCTAAGACAACAAAGATACAAAGTTTGTGGGAGAAAACAACCAGCAACTTATTTTACTTAAGGCCTACTCCATGAGATGAAGTCCACATACAACACAGCTTGGGTGACCAAGAACCAGAAACTAGATAGCTCGGGGTCCTAGGGTAAAACCAAGTACTACTTCTCTCAAAAAAAGAAAAAAATATGTAGTGATTTAAAAAAAAAATGACTCCCAACTAGGCATTGGTGGCACATGCCTTTGATCCCAGTGCTTGTGAGGCAGAGGCAGGTGGATCTCTGTGAGTTTGAGGCCAGACTGGTCCACAGAGCTAGTTCCAGGAAGGCTCCAAAGCAATACAGAGAATCCCTGTCTCAAAAAACCAGAAAAAAAGAACGAATGAAAGGAAGAAAGAAAAAGAAAAGTCTTCCAATGCTATTCACTATGTGGATAGATCAGTGCCTTGCTCAGCTATCATCACAAAAGCTTCTTCCTGCAGCGGTTGGGAACAAATACAGAGACCCATGACAGTTTGGAACATTTAGTCCTAATTGGTATGTCTCCATCACAACCTTCACCTTAGAACTCAGGGACCTCTGTAGAAGAGGAGGCAAGAGTGTAAGAGCCAGAGGGGTGGAGGACACAACGAAAATGAGGATTTCCAAGTCAACATGATGAATGCTTACACAAACTCACAGAGACAGAGGAACATGCTGTGAGGGCCTACACCAGGTCCTCTGGGTTTATTGTAGTTTCTACAGTAGTGTTTCTTATGGGATTTCTAAGAGTGCAAGCAAGAATGTCTCAAATTCTTGTGTCTTCAATCGAGTTCCTTTTTTTTTTTTTTTTTTTTTTTTTTTTTTTTTTTTCATCTTGGTTTGTTTTGTCCAACTTTGGTGGGATAGTTTTTTTTTTTTGTTTTGTTTTGTTATATAGTTTTTGAATAAATGAATGAACACCACTAAGATAAACTAGAACCACTAGATAAACTAGAACGCCACTAAGATAAAAATTAACACCTGAACTGTCATTTATGCCTGCTATAAGAGGGAAAATCAGTTTTTTCAATAGCGTGACCTTTCCAGGGCAGACCTCAAGACCAAGAGTAGTTGAACAACATATAATGGACTCCACAGGTTTTGTTGTTGTTGTTTCCAGTTTTCTTTTTCTTTTTTGTGTGTGGTGTTTTATTTTGTTTTCTTGGTTTGGGTGGGTTGTTTGTATTGGGTTTTTGTTTTTTGAGAAAGAACTTTCAGGGAAAGGATAGGATAAAAGTATATTCAAATTTAAAAACAGGTTTATATAATAAAAATATAATAAAGGGAAATAAAATACATATGCTCAAGCCTTTGTCCTGGCCTATTCTGAGCACACCAACCTGCACTATAGTCAACCTCTAGGCATCCACCAGGGATCACGCTACCTGCAATTGTCCACTCGTCTCTTCTGTGCAGCTTCCATCCTCCCCACTTTGTACCCAGATGTCTCCTGTCCTCCTTCAGCCTCTAATACCATATGTCTCTGTGACCTCCCATTTTCTGAAACTCTCCAGTTCTAGCTGAGATTCCAAACTCAAATGTACCAGCCTAGTCTGCTTCCTACCAATACTGAAGATGAAGCCTGTATCTTCTCTCTAAAACCTACCAGTCCTATAGAAATGCTTGCCCATTACAATTACCTAGATGAATTCCAGGACACAGATGTTAAAAGAACAATTATAGATCCCATCAAAGAATTCAAGGAATTTAAAGAAGACAAAAAATGTACAGTTCAATGGAATTAAGGAGAAGGAGATCAATGAAATAAACATCTGGGTAATGCTCAAGAAAGCACAAGCATGGGCCTGATGAGAGTGACCAAGACAAGGCAGGACTTGAAAATGGAATTCAATCAGAAGATAAAAACATGAGAATACTCAACTAAAAATAAGGATGGAATTGAAAAATCCAATATTCCCAGAGTTTTAACTCCTAACTTAAAAGCTAGGTGTGCTGTTAAATTACTAAATGAAATCAACAAAACAAGTGACAGCTCATGCTGGTGAAGATGTGGAGTAAGAGGAACACTGATCCATTGCTGGTAGGAGTACACAGTTGTACAGCCACTCTCTGTTGTCTACAAAAAACACATCTTAGTTTTAAAGATAAATACCAATGTAGAGTAAAAGAAAAGAGTATTCCAATAAAACTGGACCAGGGAATAAGCAGGTACTCTCTCTCTTAATAAATGACAAAGCAGACTTCAAACTGAAACTGATCAGAAGAGATCAAGAGGGCCCTTCTTTCTACCCAAGTGAACAGTTAACTAAGAGGACCAAATTTCTGTCCTAGCAAACATGTAGCAATCTAATTTCAAAAAACTCTTCTGGATTTAAAGACACAAATTAACATCAATCCATTAATATTAGGTGATTTCAATATCCCACCTTCTTTACAGATAGGTTATATGGACAAAAATTATGACAGAGTGACAACAGAATTAGCTGATACCATACATCCAAAGGACTTAACAAATATCTAGAAAATATTATATCCAAATACCAAAAATACCAAAGTCCCCCAAACTCAAATCACATAAAAGGAAGAATCACATGGAAGCATGTCTAAGATAGACCACACCTTGGGTCTGTTTTAGAAAATAATAAAATATTATAAACATATTAAAACAATACATTTAATTATAAATATCTTATTAAAATAAAAACAAATCTTTTCAAATTGAAAAATATTGAAAACACTCCTTTTATCCTATGTAACTACAGTGCAACAAAACTTAAAATTGACAGCAAAGAAACTCTAGTAAATACACAAACTCCATGGAGATTAAACAACACATTACTAAACGATGAATGGGTCAAAGACTAAATCAAGAAAGCAAAAGCTTTTTGGAAGTAGAAGCAAATGAAAATGAAAATGAAACACAACGAAACCTCTAGGGCACATTGAAAACAATCCTGAAGGGAAATTTATGGCTTTAAATACCTGCATAGAAAACAAATCAGAAAGAGCACAAAGAAATGGCTTATGGTGCAACTTAGAAAGTTGGAAAAATGGGACAAACCAAATCCAAACCTGTGAACAGCAAGAAAAAATACAATTCAGAGCAGAAATTTAAAAAAAAGAAACAGAGAAACAATACAAAGGACCAACAGAATCAAATCAATGAATCTACAATTTGGTTTTGTAGGAAGAGTTTCCTACAAGACTGCCGCCAACAATTTGAGCAACCGTGGAAAGGCTACCACAAATGCCCTTCCCGTGTAGTGAGATCAGCAACTAACTTATTCACCATCATGGAGCCATCATCTAGTACCTGTTGGAAACAGAAGCAAACACCCATACCTAAACACTGAGTCGAAGTAGAATTCAGATGAAGACAGAAAGGACAAGACCAGGTTGCAGAAACACATAGAAAAAGCTGACCCAAACAAGGAGGAGCTAAAGGCCCCCAGACTGATAGCTGTGAATCCAGCATGGGACTGACTCAAGTCCCCCTGAATATGGGTCTCAGCCAGAAGGACTGAGCAGCCTAAGGGACCTCAGACAGTGGGACCAGGATGTATCCCTGGTGTACAAAAGGACCTTGTGGACATATCCCCCATGAAGGGATACTCCCTTAACCTAGAGACAGGAGAGAAGTCCTAGTCCCTACTTCAAATGACTTGACAGATTTACATGACCCCACCTCGATGGCATTGCCCTACATGTGGAATTGGGGGTGGGGAGATGGGGAGGGGAGGGTGGTCAGGGTGCATGTGAGGGGGGAGAAAGGGTAACAGGGAGGGGAGGGAGAGGGAACTGGGATCGACATGTAAAATAAAAAAATGTAAATTAAAGAAAAAAGGAAAAGAAAAAAGCACAGGCTTCAATGATTCCTGAGGCATCATGAGGGCATCCACCGGAGGAATAGCACACATCCCCATTGACAAGCAAGAGACCACTGTATTAATAGAAATACCCAAAGAGGTCACTGAAGAAACTCATTTGCTTTTGACCTTCTAACTTGTTGTCAGTTGACCATGGATAAATGGAACTGTAGCAAGGGGAAACATGGATAAGGTGGGTGGGTTGGTGTACAGATGGAATGGCTTTTTGGATTATTAAAGTAAATTAAATAAAATGCTCCAAGCTGGGCTGTGGTGACACACACCTTTAATCCCAGCACTCAGGAGACAGAAGCAAGAAGTCCTCTGTGAATTTAAGCCTAGCCCGGTCTACAGAGCAAGTTCTAGGACAGGCTCCAAAGCTACACAGAGAAACCCTGCCTCAAAAAAACAAAACAAAAGAAAAGGAAAGTTTGCCAAATACATCCAATATGTATTCCAGATGGTCTATGTTAAATAAAAAGATTTGTGGTGGAAAAAAAAAAGACAATTCTTCATCAGCCACCATAGCCCTCCTTTTTGTTTTTGTCCCCCCAACTTGATATATGAAGGCTTTGGTCTCCCTGGGAATGGGTTGAGGTGTTGAGGCAGGCAGGACTTGCTTGTGCACTGACTTGAAACCAGTTTAATAAAAGTGTACACCTTACAAAAAAGAAAAAAGAAAAATGACCATTCTACCTAAAGCTATTTACAGATTCAATGAAACTAATCAAATTTGCATATCATTCTTCAAAGAAATAAGAAAAATAAACCTACCCTAAAATTCACATGCAACCACAAAAGACTATGGGTAGGCAAAATGTCCCTGAGAAAAGAACAATGCTGGAGGGATTACAGTGCAGAGTCTTGTGATATATTACAGAGCCATATTAGTGAAAATAATATGGTACTGGCACAAAAATGACATGTAGGCCAGTGGAACAAAATCAAAGACCCAAACATGTAGACACGTAACTTCAGCCACTTATTATTTGACAAAGACATCAATAACAAATCTTAGAGGAAAAAAAGCTTCATCAAATGGTACTGGGAAAACTGGATATCCGCATATCAGATAATGAAACCCGATTAATATCTGTCACCTTCCATAAAAACAACCAAATGACTAAGAAAACCTAAAAGTAAAACCTGAAATATTGGAACTTCTGTAAGAAAATATAGGCAATACCCTACATAATATAGGTGTAGGGAAGAAAGTTCTGAATAGGACTCTATTTGTTCAAGAATAAAGGCCAACAATTAACAGATGTGCCTTTGTTAAAGTAAAACTCTTCTGCACAGCTAAAGAAACACTGAATCCAGGTAAAGTGGAATCCCACTGAATGGGAGAAAATCTTTTCCAGCTCTTCATCTGAGAGAGGACTAATATCCAGAATATACACAAACCTCAAAAAATAAGCAGTCAAAAATCAAATTACTTACTTGACAAATTGGCCTAGAACCTAAAGAGAGAATTGTCAAAAGAGGAAAAACCTGGCTAAGAAATATCTCAAAAAATGTTCACCCAGTCCAGGTAGATACATCTACTAAACATTCCAATATCTCAGACTCAGGAAGCATTGTGGCAAATGAAGTGGAAAGATTATAAGGGCCAGAAGATAAAGGGTTTTTTTTTTTTTGTGAGATTGTGTCTACTAGTAATACCGATGGAGTCTCACCATCATGACTGCCCAAACATAAGATGAACAAGGGTTACTCCAATAGACATGCCAAAGCAGATGAGATAAAGCCCCCAAGACCTCAGAAAAGAACTAAATGCAGTTGAGGAGGCTCAGAGTGGAAGAATGGGAAAAGAATACCAATTCCTATTGGTTATCCAACAACATATGGTCAGTCCTGAAAACACACATACACACAATTATAAAGACTGAGCAGGTTGCATTGAAATATATATGTATATACATATATGCATACAATAACAATTAATAAAAAAGAGGCCATAAAAGCATGGAGGGGAATATGGGAGAGTTTGGAGAAGAGATATGTTGTAATTATATCATAATAAAAATTAAAATTAAAAGGTTAATGGATTTTGAAGGATAATTTTTTAAAATTATTTATGCTCCAATCCAATAACTTCATTATTAATAATTTGTCTCATGGAAATTAATTACCATATTAAACAATTGCATAGTTGTACAAATATATTTATACATATATAATGTCAAAATAACAACTATATGACTGACACATAATAGTAGATCAATTAAGCAATATTTGTGACTGGGAAAATTTTCTTAATGGTGAGATTCTAGGTTCAAGCCTGAATAGTGACAAAAGAAACAAAAAGCAATATTTGTGCTTGTTTCAGCAACACAAATACTCAAAATGCTGTATGCTAAAACTGGAATGATACAGAGATTAGCATGGCCCCTGCAAATGGATAACACAAAAATTCGGGAAGCTTTCTATACTTTTTTTAAAAAGTAGTATTTGTGCAGCAATTCAATTGAATTAGATAAAACCATTACATTTCAAGTAGTGAACAGTAAGTTTGATAGTAGTTGCAATTGTTATCATAATCAATTATGATTAGAATTAGCTCAACACAGCATTATCCATTAATGAAGCTTCAAACACCATGTTCTTTTCCTCTATCATCCACAGCTTTGTCCACCCCCACCTTTTGTCTTAGAATAAATAAATCTGGGTATAAATACAGCTTTCTAACCACCAAGTATAAATGTACAGAGAATGGTAGGGCACTGAAAGCAAAATCCTCATAAAAAATTTGGGAATTTGCTAACAGTTTCCCTATGTAGCCCAGGCTAGACTGGACTTCAAGACCTTCTACTGAAATTCTAGATGTGCATCACCATTGAAAGGTAAGATTTAGAATTCCCTTTCATTTATTTTTTCTAATCACTGAAATAAAATTACAATATGTTCCCTCCATTTCCTCCTTCTAGCCCCTCCAGCCAACTTCCCTATAACTCTACCATACCACCCACTCTCAAGTCAATAGCCTCTTTTTCATTTATTATTGTTGTAACATGAGTATCTGTGTTGGTGGTATATATTTGATTTCAAGGCTGACCACTCTGGGTTGGACAAGCAGCGAAGGAGCTCGACCCTCGGAGAGGCTGATTCTCCTTCTCTTAGTAGTCATTACATGCCTGTAGGTCTTTGTCTAGTAGTGGGGCTCCATGGATATTTCCCTTTCCACCTTAACATGTCCACTGACCCCTCCATTGTTCTGGTCTTTATGCAGCCCTTCCTAGGAGACTGTTTCATAGCAGAGTTCCTGGTATTCTGGCTCTTACAAACTTGTCAGCTTCTTTTCCATGATGTTTCCTGAACCATGGATGTATATGGGCTATGACATAGATTGGTCAGGGCTAGACTCTTTACAATCTGTTGATCTCTGCATTGTGTCTCTTACAGTTTTCTGTGATGGCCTCTGCCTCTATTTGCTGTGAAGACAGGCTTCTTTGATGAGGATAAGATTTAGAATGTAATAAAGAATCATTCATTCTAAGGTGGGGGTAGTAGATTCTTTCTAATATTCTTGAGTGCATTAGCCCTAGGAAGCTGGCTAGTTTACAGTACCAGGTATAATTTCCCTCCTGATGAGTAGGACTAAAATCCAGTTAGCAGCTATTTGCCACCAACATGTGAGTGCCTTTTCTTGCATATCTTACCTTGTTGGCCATTGATGTGTTTCATTGACATTGCAGCTGTGTAGGACTGGGTAGTTGTTAGTTACTTTTTCTTGGCACTTTGCATAGTATTTTCTGGAACCATTGAAGCTAGTCCACAGGAAACAAGCTTTCAGGTCATATCCAGCTCAAATCATCCAAGTCCTGTGTCCTAATGTATGTATGAAGTGACTCACCCTTAATCCTTGAAAGGCTACACTGATAACCTCTATTGTTTGGGGAATCCCTTGGACTACCATGACCAACCATTTGAAAGGTTTCTGTGCCTGGTTCTAGTGTTTTTGTCAGTTTATGGTTTTATGGGAAACATTGTTGACACAATGCACACAATTGCATGCATTGTGTACATGTTTAGATATGTAATATTATTCACTGAGGCTTTATCAAATACTGTGTGTTATTTGTTCCTCTCCCTCTGTCTCTGTATTGACTTCCGTCCTTCCTCCTAGTTGGAGCCAACTTCTCTCCTAATTACATTTCCTTCTTCATATCACCTGTATCCTGCTATTTCTTCCCAAGACCTTTCCAACCCCCCCCCCCCCAAACACATTCATACCACCTATGATTCTTTATATTTCTCTGGTTTCTGTGAATATCCAAACCCAAAGATTTGGGATGGGAGAACTGAGGTGAGGTGAGAGAAAAGATGTAGAATTTGTCTTTCTAGATCTAGATTACCTCACTCAATACAAGTTCTTCTGGCTGCATTTGTTCATTCACCTCCAAATTTCATGATTTCATTTTTCTTTGCAACTAAATAGTATCCTGTTGTTAACATTTTAAAATTTAATTGTTTGTATAACTACTATTAAAATTCTACTTCTAAATACCTCTCCCAATTCATTATGTACTTCAGTGATTTGGATGATTAACCTTACTGTCTACTAAGTCAGGAATATATGAGAATTGTTTTTATTCAGACAATTCAACATCTTGATCATCCTATCTTTGCTTTCCAAATAATAATGCTTAAAAAAAACAGAGATAATTGAAACATATTAAGGCAGTTGTTTTGCCTCTTGGTTAGTGAAAACTGGTTACAGAAATACCTAGTAAAGTTTAATTACATGGGAATCAACTGGGGGACCTTGTTAAAAGTCGGACTTTGATTTGGTAGATTTGATACAGAGACTATGATCCTTCATTATAATGAATTCCTGGTGAGAGCCATACTTGAATAGTCTGAATAAGTTGCTCATCTCTAGTGAGTTCAGATAGCTTATATTTTTTTGTGATTGTGCTGATGTGTACATATATATGATTCATATATGCATAGGTTTGAAAATATACACAATTTTATATGTAATCATATGTATGTATGTAATCATACATATGTGAAGAGAGAGAGAAAGAGAGTGGTTTGTTTGGCTATCATCATGAAGCAAATTGGGAGAAATGCCTCATTTACACAATTTATGCTAAATAGTCAGCCTGTTTTTTTTTAAATGTTCTTCATTTCTGAAACAAGGATAATGAACAGTAGTAGTCTGTTATTTTTACCTTCTATGGGGAGAAAATGAAAGAAGTAATGTTGAGTTTCTCTGTGCTTCATGGATGCTAGGCTTGTTTAATGATAAAAGCAAGATAAGGTTATAAATGTCTCGAAGGCAGCAATGAATTCCAGTAACTTGCTGGTAAATTTGGTATCAAGCAGTCTTCTTTCTCATAGCCTGTGTACATAATGCTTTGTCAATAGATGCCAAATGAACAAAAATATGAACATGTTTGGTCTGGACTCTGAAGCCAGGGAAAAGAGGTTATGAAGGGCTCGAGTTTAAGGAGAATGTAAGGAGCAGGTGTGGCATACTTTATTCATAGGCACACAGGAAGCACCAGACGGTACCTAGGCACAAGCTGGAACACACCAGCTGGCACAGCTACACATGCTGACTGTCAGGTGGGCAGCACAGAAGTAGGCACACAGGCCTCTAAGCAGACACACACCAGCAGCCTGACAAAGGCAAAGACCAGGTAAGAGGTTCAGGTAGAAAGTATTTGCCTCTGGTCTCAAGGCCATATTTATACAAAACTCAAACTAAAGTGGCTTCTTGTCCTACATAGTTATATAATGGATTTCATTCCTACTTATTCTTGGTTTGCCTGTTACCCTATGTCAGCCATTATTTCCTCACTCTTGGTCTCCAGACATCCAGTGTTAGCTATTCTTCACTCATTCTGGCTATCCATACCAGTGCCATATTTTTTAAACCTCACTTTGCCATTATGACCTTCTACCTGCACCCCACCTACCTTTTTAGACAACTTTCAGTTTGTCAGGGCAGACCCAGGGTTTGTGATTGGGCTCATAATTGTAATATAGACAACATGGTATTAGTTGTCTGCATTTCATAGCTCTTCACACTCTGTAGGTTCCCTAGACTTTCAGACTTTGTAGGCTCTCCAACCACTTAACCTTTGTTTTCTTAGGCATCACAGGGTCTTTCCATTTGGAGGTCTCCACAGGTGCTCCCAATGGCCCAGATGGAGTGTTGACAGCTGGTTTATGGCCCCTAGATATAAAGCCTTTATTCCAGACCACTATCTGCTTTGGCCAAACCCTGTTTATGTCCAATAATATCAGTTACACTGTCACCACTTTTCTTTTGTCTCATAGCCATCCACTGGAGCCGTCAGTGTATCATGTATTAGGGGGTGTGATGTACCTTTCTCTGTAGGGACTTGGTTCTGGGATCTATCTCCTGGCCGGTATCCTGTATGACTACATGTTTTACTCTTCCCAAGACCTCTAGTAACTCTGTTGTTAACGAACTCCTACTTAAAATCCCCTCTTTCCAGAAAAGCTAGTCTCAGCATCCCTGTGATTTCAAAGCTACTTCAAGAACAGCTGTTAGATTCATAGCTTCTGATTCTAGATTGCAAGGAAATCCAAGCTTAGCATAAGAACACATGCTGGTGCAAAGTGATACACACACACACACACACACACACACACACACACACACACATACACACACTCTTTTGGAGTCGATGCAGAACAGTTTTCTCTCACTCAGGTGTGATAAATGACAGTTACTCAGAACACATTGTGGGGTGCCTCAGTAGTCCCAATTGAGCTCCAGAATCCCAGAAAGTCCCTGAAGAGCCTTAGGTCCTTATTCCATGATGAAAGCTAAGCTTGCGAACACTGGCTCTGCTCTCAGTGAGGGAATCAGCAGCAGCAGCAGAAACAATGGCACAAGTCAACTCAGCAGCAAGAGTAGAGGCCGTGTGAGCAAAGGGTGACTTAAGCCTCCTTCTGAAATGCAACCTGGGATTCTACCCAAATGTGCTGCCCACAACTGGGGTGGGCCTTCCCATGCCAGTCACTATAATCAGGACAATTCTTCCAGTGAGGTTTCCTGCTCATGTGATTCTAATCTGCAGCTAGTTGACATCACAACCAACTATATTGGCCACCAAAACATGACTGATGGTGGAGCTATGCATATACACTTAGGATAAAATCACAAGCATCTACATTCACCTTCCCTGGTAAAGGCAAACTGTTCTTGACCCTCCCCTCTGGGGCAGTGTCAATGGAGAAGAAAGCTCTTCTGTGACAATATTCCTGTGGACCCCTGAACAAAATCTACTTACCAAAACTGCTTCTAAATATAGAGTAGTGTGAGTTACTTTTCTTTTCTTTTTTTCTCATTTTTTAATTTATTTTATATAACCAAGTCCATTTAAATGAAAACAAACATTTATAGACAATATTTGGGAATTTGGGCATTGTTCTTTCCAAACTACTTCCTGCTGGTAAGGGGCACTGTCATGGGGGATTCGAAGAAGATTCAGAAATCCTGGCTGTAGTCTGTAAGGCTGCTTTGTCCAGCTGTTTTGACCCCCAACTGGATGGCATTCCCCTACATATGGAATTGAGGTGGGGGGATGGGAGGGGAAGGTGGTTAGAGTGCATGTGAGAGGGCAGTGAGTTACTTTTCTATTGGCATGCATAGACCAGGGTTCTGAAGGCTAGTAGCATTTGTGGGGGTAGTGTGGGCAGTCCCTCACAACTGGTGTTTGTAGCCTGCAGTCGTAGTTTAAACTCACCACTGAGTGTTTGGTTTGTGGCTAGCTCTTGTGAGATGCCCACCTAAGAATGTATTTAGCTACTAGGGAAACAGTTGCTATATATGGCCAGGGGACCAAATGGCCATCCCCTAGCATCAGAGTCACTGGTTTGACCTGGAATGTGTAGCCACCATACCCATCTAGGTACATGACTGGTCCAGGAAACCAATCTGGGTTCCTGTGGACTAAAGTACAATGTCAGTATCCATAGGACTAGCACTCTTGGTACACTGGTGTGGCACAAATCAACTGCCAATTCAGCAAGGGTCCTCTGCTCATCTATAGTCTCCTTCAGTCAGACACTTCAGTCCCACTCTTGGCCAAGATGGTGAAATTACCTTCTGTAGGCATCAGAAAATCCATAAGATGTACCTGGCGTATACTTGCTGGTTCTGACTTAGTGTCCATTAGAAAACTGCTAGTACCATTGGAGCAGTTTGGGCTTTAGAAAGCACTTCATTTGACTGGCACTCTATCTTCTCATCATCAACTCCAGCTACTAGGCAATCTACCCAACTGGGGAACTCAGATTACCACCTGCCCCGCTTTTTTTTTTTTTTTCTTGCCTGTGTATCACACAGGGCTACATTGCTGTAATCATATCCTGTATATGGTGGCCCACATAAGGGTCCATACTGCAACCAGAGTCCCATATACACACCCCAGAGCAGTGGCTGAAATCAATTCCCTCATTTCTGGTAGGAAAATGTTCTGATTTGGTTCCATGGGAGATTGCATCAGACATGTCCTGCCTGACACGTTCTCAACTCTTAGACTATGTATATATGTGTATTAATTCCATGTAGTAAGTCCATTTACTTACTACATGCTACTAATACATTTACTTTCTCTGTGTAGTAAGTTCATCGACATTGGCCTGTACCAGATGTTCTCCAGCTGTCATCCAGATCATTAGCAAGTGTTTTCATTGATTCAGTGCTGTTAGGATCTACAGTCAATGCCCTGAAAGGGGACAGGTGTTAATGGTTGCTAATTTTTCTGTCTTCTCTGCCATACTATCCACTCTCTCATCCCAGAAGTAATAACTTGGCAGGGACCAACTCCTCGGGACTCTATCTATACTGTTTCCCAGTTCCTAGAACTGTCATATTGTAAGGAGCATAGGACATCCATCTTGTGGCTGTTCGTTACCCATAGACCTGACCATCAGATTCAGGAACTGTTAGAGCATTTTTTCTCCCTCTCCACCGGGGGGGTGTGTGTGTGTGTGTGTGTGTGTGTGTGTGTGTGTGTGTGTGTGAGAGAGAGAGAGAGAGAGAGAGAGAGAGAGAGAGAGAGAGAGAGATTCCTAGTCAAGCATGTAACAGTACGTAACGAGCTTCCTCATATTCTGCCTCACCTTGGACAGGGGGCCCTCATGGAGCTCACACTCCAAAGCATATACCTGGACTTGCATTTTCTCCTCCAGAACTCATGGTTCACATAGCTTCTCACCACAGGGCTTCTTTAGCAGCAGTCTTTAAGGCATCTGAAACAGCCTGCCACTTTTCCTCAGTTACTTGCTCCTTTCCTAGGAACATCTTTCAGGAGCCAGCAAGCCTCTTTCAATGATACAAGTGTTCCATTTATCCGTCCTAAGGAGGCAAGAATGTCTACCACAGGATACCAAGTAGTGTGTTTGGGCTACTTCTCCTGTGTAATTCTCTTAGTTATTGGAGAAGACGGTTCATTTATTTGTGAAGAAATATCCTGCCTATTACGCCAAAACCAGAAAAGGAGGGTCTTGAGGGTCTGGAAGTTAAAGGGAATACAAGGAGCTACAGATAGATGTGAAATACTTTTTTCACTAACACACACAGTTGGCACATTTGGGTAGCACAAGGTAGACACAGGCAGTCATGCAAACCAGAATAGGAGCACACAGGCAAGAGGTGAAGGCATAGGCAAAAGTCAGTTTGCTTTGATTTCAAGGACATATTTATATAAAACTCAAACAAAAGTTGCATCTCACCAACAGTTAAATAATTTATCACACCACCACCTATAGCAGGTTCCCTTGATATCTGGGGTCAGCCATCATTATCTGATTAGGATGTCCAGTCGTAACTATCTTTGGCTCATTACTGATAGCCATAACAATGCTATGTTCTCTGGATTTTAATTTGCCTTTACACCCTTCTGTTCCCATCAACCCTATAGCTGTATCTCTGCCATACAGCCTATGCAGCAATTTTCAGCTATTGGCTGGCATAGTATCTATTTTCAGCTCAGAAGGGATGGCTTCAGAGGTCTAGATAACTTGGTGCTCTTGCAGAAGACCTGAGTTAAATTCCCAACACCCATATCAGGCAACTCTCAACCACTGGTAACCCAACTCCAGGGGATCTGACACCCTTTTCTGTCCTCCAAAAGCCCCTATACACATGCAGTGTGTGTGTACATGGATGCATACACAAACACACATACATATACATAAACATAATAAATCTTTTTCTATTTTATATAATCAAGTCCATTTAAATGAAAACAAGCATTTATAGAAAATATTTGGAAATTTGGGCGTCGTTCTTTCCAAACTACTTCCTGCTGGTAAGGGGTGCTGTCATGGGGGATTCTAAGAAGATTCAGAAATCCTGGCTGTAGTCTGTAAGGCTGCTTGTCCAGCTGTTTTGAATGTAGGATCACCTGATACTCTGTTTCAGGTGGTCTGGCTTGATCAAACCACATTAGTCTGGAAGGAATCCACATCTTTTCATTTTCTGTGGAAACAAAAATAGAAATCCTTTTCCCCAGTAACTTGTCCTTGAACTTCCTTGGGTTGGAGTTTTCCTTCCAATACTTTCTGTGGGCTGGATTTGTAGATACGGATTGGAAAAATCTGGTTTTGTCATTAAATATCTTGTTTTCTCCATCTATAGTGATTGAGAGTTTTGCTGGATATAGTAGCCTAGGCTGGCATCCGTGTTCTCTTAATACTTTTAGAACATCTATCCAGGACCTTCTGGCCTTGACGGTTTCCATGGAGAAGTCAGGTGTAATTTTGATAGGTCTGCCTTTATATGTTACCTGTCCTTTTTCCTTCACTGCTCTTAATATTCTTTCTTTATTCTGTATGTTAGGTGTTTTGATTATTATATATCGAGAGGTCTTTTTTCTTTGGTCCAGCCTATTTGGGGTTCGGTATGCTTCTTGTACTTTCATGGGCATGTCCTTCTTCAGATTTGGAAAGTTTTCCTTGATGATTTTGTTGAATATGTTTTCGGCACCTTTGAGCTGGGCTTCCTCACCTTCCTCTATGCCTATTATTCTTAGGTTTGGCCTTTTCACGGTATCCCACATTTCCTGTATGTTTTCTGTTAAGGATTTGTTGGATTTATGATTTTCTTTGGTTGATGAATCTATTTCTTCTAGTTTATCTTCTGCGCCTGAGATTCTCTCTTCCATCTCTTGAATTCTGTTGGTTATGCTTGTGTCTGTAGCTCCCGATTTTTTGCCCAGTTTTTCTATTTCTAGCATTCTTTCAGTTTGTGTTGCCTTTATTTTCTCTATTTCAGTTTTCAAGTCTTGAACTGTTTCCTTCACCTGCTTAATTGTTTTTTCTTGGCTTTCTGTACTTTCCTTAAGAAATTTGTTCATTTCTTCCACTTTTTTGTTTTTTCCTCCATTTCTTCAAGGGATTTTCTCACATTTTCTTTGAGGGCCTCTATCATTTTTATGATGGTAATTTTTAAGTCGTTCCCTTCTGCTTCCTCTGCTTGTTTTTGTGTTCGGTTCTAGTTGGTGTAGATTCCCTAGATTCTGGTGGTGTCATGCTTGTCTTTCTGTTGTTAGGTGTTTTCTTGTATTGCCTTCTACCCATAGCTTCTTCCAGTAGGTGTTGGTGGGGTCTCCCCTTCTCTCTATGGGCTCCGATGGGCTTATGTGGGTCAGAGATTCAATATCTGTAGCTCTTTGTGGTCCAAGCTCTATAGGAGGTCTCTCCGCAGACAGGGACCCAGGGATGGGATCAGGGCTGAGGATCCAGTAGAAGATGCCACTAGCCAATGGCTCTGGCCAATAGTAGAGAGAGGGCCCAGACTTGTGTTCTCTTCATCCCAATAATAAATCTTTAAAAGGATAATATTTTCTTTTATCCATGATTTTTTTTAGCAGATTGACTCCAAGTATAATTAAATTCTTCATTTTTGTGGAGAGTCTTAAATCAAGGAGATAATGTTCTTGGTAACATAATGTTTGAACTGGTGATATCTTCTACAGCAAGTGCATAACTGTCAACAGACTTATTTTCCAGACACTGTCCTATGCAAAAATAATATTCAGCAGCCAGGACATATCCATCAGAGAAGCATAAAAAATATCATCTGAAATACTCCTTTCTCATTTCTTTCTTTGCATACATAATGCATTGCTTTCTCCTACTGAATAGTGGTTGTTGCTATAGCAATGTTTCAAGCACACTCATAGATCAATATTAGAACTGCAGAAGCAAATAGTCTATGCAGTTTGTGAGTCTCACACCAAGTTCCCACTCTTACTTGTTCAATTGTAGAATAAAGATTTGGGGAACTTCTCACAACTAGGCAGTTCTCTGCTGTGAAGAATTAATCAATTAGGATATGCCCTGTGACTGCTTCCCAGCAGAGGTCCTTGCAAGGCCCTAAACAACAATAAAAGCAGCATGGTCAGGAACTACATGTTTGTCAACACAGGGAAGTAAAACACCAAGTGCACAAGAACTCCAGGATCCCACTGTCCCATGCTGTGCCTCCACTCTGATTTTTACTTATTGTATCCCAAAGCTTACGTAAGAAAATTGTCTTTCTAGTTTCATTTTGTTGTTCATCTCGAGCCTCCCATTGCAATTCCCAACCTACCCACATAAATATATCAGTCATCACATACCTTGCAATCAAAATATGTGAAATGAGTTGGAATTTCTTATACAGAATGTTTGCAATCAAGAGCCAGCCGAATAATTCCTAATTGTTTACCTGCTCACCTCACTACCAAAACTACACATTCAGGCAATTCTTATTATGTCCCTAGGGAAACATGGATTCCGTGAGAGCCCACCATCACTCAGTGCTACTACCCAGAGCTTCTCCATTTAGCCCAGTAACAATGGGCTTCTGTGGAGCTCATAGGAAGGGACCTGGGTTCCCTGTGCCCTGCTTCCATCCATGTGACCCTGGGAAGGCATTCCTCTCTAGCCTATTCTCAAGTATCTGAAAAAAGATAGTGCTATACTCGATAACCAGACCTCTGTCAGATCACAAATCCCTTCAACTCCGAGAAATAGGGACAAGTAGGGTCCTTGTGTTCTACTGCGCCCTTTGCTCTGTTTGTACCCCTTGGGGTCATGCTGCAGTATTTGCCATTGCTTCCCACTGAAATGGCTGTGAACACACCCTACCTGTCAATGACATTTAATTCTATATTTTTCCAGTTATGCAAAATATTATAAAAGTGAGTTTAAAGATTCTGAGAGACTTAGGTCATTTGTTATTACAAATTTAAATGAACGTTTATAATGTAGATGACCAAAAGATGAGCCTTACCAGGAAATTGGCCAAGTGGCCTTAATATGCTGTAGATCTATATTTAGAAATAAAATATCCTGGTATAACTGTCTTGTAAACATCTGGCCTATGTTATTCCTTCATTTTAGTACTGACTAAAAGATCATATTCAACCTTTGTGCACCACTATTATAGCAACAATGTGTGCTTAAAATGCTGGAGTGATAGCTGTCAGTAAAGCTCTAGCATCGTAAGCATGGAGACCTGAATTTGATCTCAAGAACTCACAAAAAAAAAAAAAAAAAGCTGGATGTTGGGTCTAGAGCTTGCAAATGACCCAGGTTTGGTTCCCAGACAACATAGTAGTTCTCAAACATCTGTCTGTAACTCAAGTTAAAGAGGATTTCTTGCTTTCTTCTAACCTCTATGAGCATCAGGCATGCAAGTGATCAAGTGACTTACACAGTTACACACAGGCAAAACATTCACACACATTAAAAAACAAAAAAAAAGAGGATGAGGAGCTACTGATGCTAGACATAGTGGTGCATGTTTGCAATTCCAGTTCAAAGGTCAAAAGTGGCAGGTCCCTGGAGCTTGGCAAGCTCCAAGTCAATGAGGAAATGTGTTTCCAAAAAAGATGAATGACACCTGAGGAACAACAATAGTGACCTCTGGCCTTCATACACAGGTGAATATAGACACATGCACACCCGCACATACATGCACACATGATGAAAATAAGCAAATAAAAATGAAATGATTTCCAATGGGAATCATTTCTTAAAACTAGTTATACAGTCATTTTATTATGGTTATATGAAGAATACTTAAATGTACTCTTAAAATACTAAATTATCATTTAAATTTAAACATTTGGCATACAGTTGACTGTGCCACTCTGTAAATTACTGATTATCTGCATTCTGGCAACATTCCATCTGCCCAACTAATTTAAAATTGACTATACTTTCAGTAGTGTGAAATTTTCTGGGCTGGACACTTTTCTTTTAGACATCTCTGGCAACACAGGTTTTCCTGAGCAGGACCTATTTCTGTAGTTGGATAAATTCAGACTTAATTATGTGCAGGAACCCTGTATATTTATCTGTAAGAGAAGCTGTAATATCACATAAGAAGCAGATTCAAGTTCACTCTAATTGCCAAATTAAATGAGAAATAATTGTGACAACTTTAATAATTAAGAAGAACTCTATACTGTTCTAGCATTCTCAGGACTCATAGCAGAATGTGCTGACATGAGCAAATTCCTACCAGCATCACTGTCCTCACAGCCAGCTTCCCAAACACAAATCTACTGGAACAAAGACAATTTTAAAACCACACACACACACACACACACACACACACACACACACACACACACACACCATGCTGGCTTGTTTAATGTCAACTTGACATAAACTAGAATCCTTTATGAAGAAACCTTAATTGAGAAAATGTTCCCACTTGACTAGCTGTTGTGAAAGCCTATGATTCATTTTCTTCATTGATCATTGATTTGAGAGGACCCATCCCACTGTGGGTGGTGCCACCTCTAGGCAGATGGGCTTGGGGAGTATAAATTGGGCTGTGGAAGCCACAGAATGCAAGACACTAAGCAGCACGCCTACAAGTCCTCTTCATCTGTTCCTGACTTAGGTCCCTGTCCTCACTTCCCCAGATGATGGACTACAAGCTGTAAATGAAATAAACCCCTTCATCCTCAACTTGCTTTTGGTCATGGTGTTTTAGTGCAGAAATAGAAAACCTAACTAAGATACACACATGCACATGATAATGCAGGAGGTATAAACAAAGGCAGAAGTTCAAGCCACAGCAGCATGTAGTGTGATATGCCAGCAGCCTATAAGGAAAGACTGGATGGAAACTTTGAGATTTTCAGTTCAATGTCTGAAATTGAACTGATGGCTCCATATGATACCATAAGCCATGGGCATGAAAGTCATATCTATGAATACTGGCTCTTTCCATTTGCCCAGGCTACAAGGTTGCCTTTCTGGGAAAATCTATCATCAGAAATCTAAACCCAAGTTCTTTAAAGCCATTGAATCTACACCTCAAATTTATGCTACATTCAAGTTCAAAGAATTATAGGCCAGGAAACTGACTCGAAAATGTGCCTTTCTAGACATTGGGACCTGGAAGCCCCCGGGAAGGAATTCCAACTGAGGAGAGCTGGGGAAATTTTGAGGGAAGCAGTAATTGGAAGCCAAGGAAACTTCAGCATAGAACTAGAGATGTCTCAAGTGGAGACATACCCGGCAAAGAAGTAAGGAATTTGTCAGGGATGGGTATAGATCAATTGATAAAGTACTTACCTGATGTGTGAGACCCTGGATTTAACCCCCATCACTGTAGAAAATAGTTTGTGAATTAAAGAGCAGATTATAGGCATAATATAGTTCAAGGTCTTACATTGGGCAACTAATTGATATAAATAGTTGGGGTAGTAGTAGCTCAGTGCAGAATGTTTCTCTAAAATAGTTGATGCCATGTTCAGATGGATTGCAAATGTTACAGTGTAGAAAGCTAGCAACTAAGACTGGGAACTTTCCCTGTATAATGAGCGATATAAATAATGATATGAAACAGTGAAAGGGTTATTCCATTCTCACTTATATCCTCTGAATTTTCTGAGTGAATTACTTCCTGTCATCAGATAAATAAATCCTTGGTGATGGTCCCCTATAAGCTGCTCAAGTGGACAAATGAGAAGCAGCTCAGTTTTCATTTAATTTGGAGTGTTGTCCATGTCATTTTCATTTTGAGACTCATACTAGCAACCATTGTCTGCCTAGTCCATCTTATTCATTCACAGGCAGTCTCTCACTGAGATTCCCTGCTGTTTGGAGAATTGCTGCAACCTTCTGAAAGTTTCCCTTGGGTTGCTCTAAAGTGTAGTTTGTATGGCCTACATATTTAAACCTACCAGTCAGATTACATCCAAGAGTCTCTAAGTGGAGGAACACAGCTTACTGTTCTACCTAGTATTGTGCCCCATAGACACTTAATGTTGCTAATGTACATTTGATTCTAGTTTAGCTTTAGTGCACTGTGTAAAGCCTCTAACATCTTTTGTTGTTCGTTTGATTGATTTTGTAACATCTGAAGATACAAAAAATGGTCTTATCTTAAAGACCATAGAAAATCAAGCTAGGGCTAGATTTAGCCTACTAGCAATGATTTGTCAATCTCTGATACTGACTAACCCAAGGAATACAGTATTTTTGGCATTTAATTACAAGGAAGTCCAGAGTCAATATAAATGAGTAAATGCCTGAGATCCTGGACCAAGGCAGTTGAAGCACTGAGCCTAGCTGAAGAGAGTGTTCAGAATACAAGATAATATTTGCCTGAAAAAAACAAGAATCCATCAAAAGGAAATCGTTTTCAAATGAAATCATGCTTGAATGACAAATAGCAGAATTTCAATCCAAACAGATGTGCAGGATAAAAAAAGAAAATCAGAACCATGGACAGTCAATTATTTAAAGCAAACGAAGTCAAAGAAGATGTGTAAAACAGCTGAGGATGGATGTTTAAGACCCTTCATCAAAATAAGCCACACCGTAATGCATCATTCGTCAAGTCATTTCAGACTTATTTGGCACCTGTTCTATAACTACTTGTTTATAAACCCTTACAGAAATATAAGGCTGTGTTCTGGAGAATGGGAAAGATAGATGAGGAAGGAAATACAGAGACAGTAAGATGGGAGGCTATATTGAGTCAAACTACCTGGGCCACAGGTGTCCATATATCTGCTAAAACATCATTTCTGGTGTGTCTATGAGATATTTCTCGAAGGTAGTAACATTTGAATTGGTAGAGTATAGATAAACCTCACCAATACAATTAGGTATAATTCAATCTATTGAGAGCCCAATCAGAGCAAAACCATGGGAGAAAGGAAAATTCTTTCTCTCCTTTGAGCTCAGATTCTGCCTTCTCCTTCCCTCAAGCATCAATACCTCTGGTCCTCAAGGCATCACCTTGGTCTGGATCTACATCAATAGCTTTGAGGACCTTCAGCTTGCAGATGGTAGATTTGGGATTATAGCTCTATGGAGCTATAATTATGTGAGATAAGCCTTCATAATGTAACTGCATAATGTGATACCTTCTCCTTTCTCTCATTGTGCATGTGTGTGTGTGTGTGTGTGTGTTTGCATCTCCCCATGGATGAATGGAGGTATATATGCATACATGTATACATACATATATACATACATACATATCCATATATATTCATATACATTATATATATATATATATATATATATATATATATATATATATTCTGGTAGTCTCCAATTGGTTCTGTTCTTTTATCTGGAGAAGACTGACTAATACAGGGAGACAAGAAGGGAGAAATAAAAGTGAAATGAAAGAATTTTTAAAAATCCATAAAATGATAGTACTATCTTTAAGTTGACAGATGGCATTTGTCGTAAGCCTAAACACTCTGACTACCACATATATCTTTTTTCTTGCCAAAAAGGATCTGAAAACTTACTGTCTTATTGTCATATTTATAAGACCACACCCACTGCAAGGGGGGTAGATAATTTATACTACTCAATCATATTGCTTTTCAGATAAATCAATAAAAGGGAAACTTATGGTCTTGGGTAGGCTTGGCAGACCTTCTACGTGAAAACAGTATGCTTTAACCTCACCATGGTGAGTAACTGGACTGTGTCCCCTCGATCCAAGTATCTAAAATTGCAGAACACATGACAGACATTCTGAACTATAGATATATAATTACCTGGTTCTTATCGTAAATGGACATTAGTAAATTCTGTCCTTAAAATGAATACACAAAAACACATTACATTTCTAAGGTATTCAAAGGAAAGGAATATGGAGATTGACCAAACAGTAGCAGTCCTCAGCTAAATAAAACATAGCTTATTAGATGAAAGTCTTTTAAGATGAATATTTAAAAGCTTTATTGCATTAGGATAAAATAGTCACAGTGTAGATACCTGAAAAAGTGTTTATATCCAGATTACCCAAATAATTCTTTGAACTCAATACTAAAAGGTTAAAACATTTTTAATTGGTGATAGTTTATAGACACCTACAAGAATATTTGTGCATGGTCACCAAACACAAATGAAGATGTTCAGTGCCATTACTCACTATAGAAAGGCATATAAAGGTTACGGTGAGATCCATCATACATCCAAGATGACAACTCCCCTGTTGCCCAGGATGTAGGGAAACATGGACCCTTCCATTGCTGATGGGACTGTAGAAAAGTATAACCACTTTAGAGAAACTTGGCAGTTCTTGATAGAGTTAGCATGCAGTCTTACCCTATTCTTAAGCACCTCTCTGGGAAAAGATGGAAATGTATGTCTGCAGAAAACCTACACAGCAATAGCAAGTTTTATCTGTGATCTTGAACCACCTGGAAAGTATTAAAGGCCATCATAAGGGAGATTACGCTACATCCTCACCATAAAGTCTTTCAGCAAAGAAAAATTTACTGTAGCTGCAGCATAGGAGGATTTAAAAAACTCTACACAATGTGGTCAAAGCCAGACACACAGAAGCACACACTGGCCATCTCACTTACACAAATCTAGAAAACAATTATAGGGACAAAACACAGATCGTGATTGCCTCCAGGGTAGTGGTAAGAAAACAGAAAGCTCACTGTGACACAAGAGGACAGGGGGACTTTCAGGGCTATCAAACTACACAAAATATGTTTCCTGAAACTCATCAAAACATGTAGGCTTTTAATGATTTTACTGTAGGTAAACTATACCCAAATAAGCTGATTAAAAAATAAATTAGTTGCTCATCATATGCATATAAACACCAGAGCCAGGACTGGAAACCCTGAAACAATGAGTTTCAATAATCCTTCTTGTCTTAAGTTGTCTTCTATGAGTTTTTGGTCACAGCCATAAACTCTAAAAATGTGGGTGATACCTGAATGAGTAAAACATTTGTTTCAAAGTCTAGAGAGTGTTTTTATGTTTCTGACCCTAACCCATATAATGTCATCTTTTCTGTTCTAGAAAGCCATGTTTCCATCAACATCTGCCCTCACCAAAATCTGCCAAGAACTTTTGGAGACTCTGAGGTTTACATTATTATAACTAAGTAACTTGTCAGAATTACTCAGTCTATCCAGAAACCATGATTCTAGCTAAGACAAGTATGTCCTACTCAGCACAGAATACAACATAGCTTCCCCAATATGCTGCTGTCCCTTTAGTTCAGAAGTATGTGGAGAGGCCCTACCCACATTGGGTTGAATTAGAGCTGCAGGATATATGCATGTGAGGAACCCAGACTTTTATGTTAGACAGTCAGCAGACCTACTTATGTCCTGCTCTAGAAGGATACAATATCCTTCAAGGCTGTTTGCTCTAAAAATATTCTGAAAAGATAGTTCAGAGAAGGCAATCTATGCCTCTTCTCACAGATATGCAGAAAGGCAAGGCACTAAGAGAGAACTCTCCCTCTCTCTTAAAAATATTTTATTGCTTAGAGAGAGAGAGAGAGAGAGAGAGAGAGAGAGAGAGAGAGAGAGAGAGAGAGAGAGAAAATGCTACTGGATTCATCTTTCTTCTTGATATCACTTTGTTTGTAATTTATTACTGTCTTGGTTTCTTCCTCAATTACCTAAAATACCAATTAGCTCAATAATATGATCTCAAGAAATACTTTTTCAACAAATAAATCTCTCAAAAATCTCACAGGTCCTTCACTATCCAGCTTAACTGACCAATCTTTGGAGGAATTAGACCAAATTCTGGAATTGAATAAATTATTTAGACATCTGGACTTTTATAATGATTTTTTACTGTTTAGCTAGACCTTGTCCCAGAATTTTTATGTATAGTTCCCTGTGTATATGTTTCCTCTGGCTAGGTTTGAAAAATGCTTTAAGAATTAACATGTTGGAAGTTCTTGCTGGTCAGAGGTTTCAGTCTCTCATGGCCTGGCAGCTTTTCCAAAGCTCGATGACATGGAGACTCCTTCCCCTCCAGTGAGACTTCCTACTCTCTACTGGCCCTTATCTGGAGAATGTCCCTGTGTCTGGAGGACTGTCCTTATCTGAAAGCCATCTCTAAGTCAGGAGGTCTGATTTAGCTCTGGGGTGACCCTTGGCATAGTTCCTGCTAGATACCCTCCCCTGCTATGTGGTAGCTAAGCCTTATACTAGGGAGCTTCGCTATAGGACCCTGCCATCACATAAAAAGGCTTATGATAGGACTGTGCCACTTAATGCAAATTAGTGTTTGTCCCCAGGCCCCCAATCCTATACATTTCCCGTACTCTGGAATGAAGCCAAACCGATTCACTGCAGTCATCTCCCAGAGGGCTTTCTCCGTTGTACCCATAGCTATGCAACTCTGTTCCCCGCTTCTGCTCCCCCACCATTGCAGTGGACCAATGCATCAACAATCCAGAGGATGAAGAATGATAGAAGCTGGGACTAGAATGCAGCAATGAGGAAACTGGTGTGAGGTTCAAGGCAGCCATTTTCAAGCTCAGGCAGTATGCTCAAGTACTTTGTTCAGCCCTGTGCAGCCCTTTGTCCTCAAAATCTACTAGGCAGCTTTCATGTTTGTTCAGTTAAACCATTTCACAAAGTATTTGAGACCCACGTACTTAGAAACTTGTAGCTTCTTTTACCCTACAGGCACATTCTACCACTGTGTGTTAAGGCAGGTAATAAGATTCTGGGACACAATACAGGCTGATTAAGGTTTATTCCAAGAGAATTAATTCACTTACACAAGAAACAGATGACAGAGGAGTTCCTGCTCCAAGGATGTCCTCCAATCCTCTCTCATCTCAGACCAGGAAGTAAGAGAGAGAGCATCCTGGTCAGACCTGGACTCCATCGGTCACCCCTGTCCCCATGCCCCTCAATGGGCGAGATCAGTACAACAGGTCTGGGCGGGTGGATGTCTCCCTACAGTGTGTTCTGCTTCATGCCATAGAGCCTGGCATTTATGAGCTGCATGAAGAGCACACTTGTCTCCAGCGACTGGTTGGATGTGGTACTGGAAACTTACAGTGGGACTTGATGGGGCACAAAGAAAATGAGTTCAGAGTATAATTCTCTATCTCGCACCCGAGGTCACCTCACTTCTATTATCCATTCTTTTTTACTTGTACATTCACTCCCTTCAGACTCCGCCAATTGTTCCTACTCCTTGTTCATGTGTGCCTAATGAGTCACGACTCCCTGGCATACTGTATCTGGAATGCATTTCCATTTCATATTTACCTCACCTCTGCTTGTACTTTTAGACACAGCTCATTTATTAAAACTCTTTCAATCATCTCACCGAGTCTCTTTTTTTTCTACTGAAACCTGTAAATAATGTGATATTGGACCACAACCACTTTAATAAGCATGAGAAAATAAAAATATCATTTAAAATCATATAAAGGTGTTATTTTTAAAGTAAATGACAGCTTGATGGTGTTTCATTGATTTTTAACAAAATGAATTTCACCTCCATGGACCATGGTACTGAAAATTGATGAAGTGATGAGACCAAGTAGAAGGGGAACTTTTGGGAAGACTGATGATAGGTTACAGATGATGATACTAAGGGTAGAGTTATTTTTATAATTAAATTTATATCATTGATATAGCAAATCTATCTCCAAAATGAAAAGGCTCAGTTAAAAGATTACATCAGTCCAGGGATATAAAACCCTGATGATGCCACTGGTAATTCCAGGCACCCATTAAGTGGCATATGCATTGTCCAACAAAAGTAGTGAAAAATAAGAGATTATACAGAGCCTTATGTATCTCTAAGAATTATCAGAGTATAAAGACATAAAATATTCTGAAATCTGAGCAATGGTTAGTCAAAATAATCTGAATTATTTTAGTGATTAGAATGTGAATACAAATAGTCTTAATTCAAAGTGGCAGGAGTGGTCCTAGGTAGGAAAACTAAGGCTTTAATTGAATCAAGGTAGGCTATGGTTGATATACTGTTTCATCTGATAAACTCAATTACTGAAATAAAAAAGAAAATATTGATTAATAGTCAGTTTTATGCTTTGGTCATTGTCAGCTAGAAAGAGAAACTGGCAATGGAAATACCACTAACTGAATTCATAGCCCCCTAATAAGCCCAAGACATTTTGGATAATAAGTTTGATTTGATCCAAGACTTTTATATTACAGTCCATACTTTCTAATGCTGACTTTAAAAATATATTTGACAAAAATGATACAAGACAACCCCTTACCCCTGTGTTTGTTTGATTAATTGCCTAAAGAAAGAATGAGTTACCCTTTAGTGTTAAATTTGGTTGTATGACACAAGTATGTAGATAATTGAATCACTGGGCATTTTATTCAGAGTACAAAAATAATTAAAACAAAGGATGAATAATCCAGACTTGATTCCCCATCTCTAGGCTTCACTTTTCTAACTGCAGTTTAAAATTCAACATTTATTGAGCAGCAGCTGACTCATAGGTTTTTGTATGCTGTCTCACTCAATTGTCTTAGCACATTTGTTGATAATTACATTAGAACCCAGAGGTCAACAATTTGTAATAGATGTGAACCCACATTCCCTTATTTTCAGTCTGTCAAAGTATCCTTAATGATGTAGAAAAACAAATGAGAAATGAGATTTTTAAAACTACAACTCTGATTAAACATCACACCTCCAACAGGGATTTTGTCCTTATGAGTTATGGCTGTACAAGCCTGACATGGCCTGGCAAGGCAATGTCCTGCAAGGTATGGTCACACAAGGCCTGTGACTCTTGTAAAATAGACCTGCAGAAATCTGCAGAAATGAATGTTGCTTTCTTTTCCTCAGTGGTCACGTGCCACATACCTGGAAATGCCTTAGTGTCCATCCTTTTCCTACTTGCTATTTGAAAAATGGAGAAAATATCACTATATTAACTAGACCACCACCTGGGACACAAAAAAAATTTTAGAAATTCAAAATGATTGAAAATCCCCCTTGTAGCCTATCTGACCACAACTCCAAAACTCTCAAATTGACAGCAATAAAACATCTACTAGATATACATATTCATGGAGATTAAGACACCATTACTAAACCAAGATGGGCCAAAGAAGAAATCAAGAGAGAAATTTTTAAAAAACATCTGAAACTAAATGAAAATGAAGACTAACACAAAACCCTGGGACATGTTGAAAGCAATCCCACAAAAGAATTTATAACTCTAAATGCCTACATTAAAATTCAGAAAGAACACAAACAAATGGCTTAGCAGTGCAACT
This sequence comes from Phodopus roborovskii, assembly GCF_943737965.1. NCBI lineage: Eukaryota > Metazoa > Chordata > Mammalia > Rodentia > Cricetidae > Phodopus > Phodopus roborovskii. Next base: position 117,726 of record NW_026125108.1, read on the forward strand.
CAAAAAGTTGGAAAAACAAAAACAAACCCCAACAAAAACAAAATCTAAACCCAATTAATGGCAAGAAATAATAAAAATAGAGCAAAAATCATTGAAATAAAACAAACAAACAAAAACTAATATAAAGAATCAACAAATCGCTGGGTGGTGGTGGCAAGTGTCTTTAATCCCAGCACTCGGGAGGCAGAGGCAGGTGGATCTCGGGAGTTCAAGGCCAGCCTGGTCTAAAGAGTGAGCTCCAGGACAGCCTCCAAAGTTGAAACAAACAAATAAAGTCAACAAATCTAAGAGCTGGTTCTTTGAGAAGATACACAAAATTGATAGACCCTTGACCCAACTAACCAAAAGAAGGAGTGAAGTCACTGACAAAACCAGAAATGAATAGGGAAAATTGCATCAAACACCAAAGAAATGCTGAACATTATAAGGGAATATTTTTAAAACTATTGCTCTATGAAGCTAGAAAATCTAAAAGATGTGAATGATTTTCAGATTCAGCCAAACAACCAGAGATAAAAGCAATGTAAACAGACCTTATAACAAATGAAGAAATCAAAAATAGTAATAAAAAACCCTTCCAGCTAAAAACAGAAACAGAAACAAAAACAACAACCCTTTCCCCCAAAAAGCAACTAGTATTCTTAAACTCCTTCTGTGAAGACAACAAAAACTACAGTCCAATAGACACTAAAAAGAAATCAATAAAATAGTTTTAAATAGAATAAAGACATATATAAAAATATTATTCAGCAAGACCAAATTGGTTTCATTCCCTAAATTTATTAAAAAAGATTTTAATAAAAAGTCACCTAAATGGACTCTAAAGTTAAAAATCACATGATCATCCTAGTAAATACCAAAACAAAACAAAACAAAAAACCCTTTGGCAAAAAATCCTAAATGCCTTCATAATAAAAGTTCTAGAAAAATAGAGATAGAAAGAACCTACCCCAACACAATAAAAGCCATATCATCACCCTAACTGGAGAAAAGCTCATAATAGTTACAGTGAAGTCAGGAACTTGGCAAGGATATACCTACTCCTATACCTATACCTCCTCCTTTTCTACATTGTGTTTGAAGTACTAGCTGGATACAAATAGAAAAAGCTAACTACCCTTTATTTTCACATGATATGGTACTATATAGTAAATGTCCCCCAAATTTATATGGAGAACGATTGTTTGTATGTATGTATGTATGTGTCAATGTGGCAAGATATAGTCAACTTCCACAAATCAATAGCTTTTCTATTTCAACAACAAACAAGAAAAGAGATCATGGACATACTTCCATTTACAGTGTCCCAAAGAAAATAAAATATCTAGGAATAAACCTAACCAAAGGAATGAAAACTTTAAACCCCTGAAGAAATAGCTATAGAAAGACACCAGAAAATGGAAAGATATTTTACGCTCCTGAATTAGTAGAAGATGTGAAAATGACATGCTATCAAAGCGATTTACAGATTTGATGCAATCCTAATCACAATGCCCATCTCAGTTTCACTGAAATATAAAAACCTACTTTAAAATTCTTGTAGGACCACAGAAGAGCCTAGGTAGCCAAACAATTCTGAGCAAAAATAACAATACTGGTGGGATTATTATCCCAGATCTTAGCTGTAATAAAGAGTCATAGTAATAAAAACAATGTGGTTTTGGCACAAAAATAGACATGCAGACCAATGGAACAAAATTGGAGACCCAGACATGAGAACATGTAACTTCAGCCACTTAATATTTAAACAAAGGGGCCAAATGAAGCTTCTTCAGCAAATGGTGCTGGAAAAACTAGATGGCCACATGCCAAAGAATGAAATTGGCCTATATCTGTCACATTGCACAAAAATAAACTCCAAATGGATCAATGACCTAAAAGTATAACCTGAAATACTGAAACTTCTAGAAGAAAACATAAGCAATACCCAGCATGATATAGTTGTAGCAAGGGACTTTCTGAATAGGGCTTTATTTGTGGAAGAATTAAACCCCAAAATTGACAAGTGGGGCCTCATGTAACTGAAACAACCAAATGATGAGCATACACATAGGATGACAGAGAACCTCTGCCAGCTGAACATCTGACAGAGGATAGATATCCAGAATATAAAAAGAAGTCAGAAACAGAGTCAAACACTAATCAAAACAAAAATAACCCATTCAAAAAATTGCTCTGGGATCTGAATTGAGAATATCAAAACTAAACAATAGGTGGCTAAGAAATGTCTTTTTAAAATGTTCATTAAGGAAGTTAAAATCAAAACAACTTTGAAATTTCATCATATGCTAATCAGGATGTCAGAGATCAATGGAACAGCTGAGAACAAATGCTGATGGGTGCTTCAGAAAGGGGATTGGAAACAATAGAGAAGGGAATAGCAGTAATGATCTTGATCTGGGAATTGGAAAAAGAGGAACCCCTTAGAGAAGGGATAAAAGCAAATAGATAATAACATGGAAGAAGGTAAAGGATGCAGTATACAGGTGATTGATAGGGGAAATGTGGAAGGGGGGGACTCTTTATGGAAGAAGAAGGTAGACAAATACAGAAGAAGGAGGAACATGGATAAAATAATAAGAATGTCTGGAAAAAACACAAGAAATTGTACTATTAACTATTTACCTTAAAAACCCTATAACACACATAATTCCTTTTACAAATATGCATATGTGTTTTTAAATGAACTTTTCTCACTTGGGCTGACAATGCTCCCTCCAAGGGCTGAAGAACACCTAACAAAACCCTAGTACTCAGTATCAGGCATAAGAAGCCTCTTTCGATTTGTGGGCCAGGGCTACTCAAGAGACTTCCAAAACATATAGCCTATTGCTGTTGCCCTTGGTTAACCCCAATAAGTGGAAGGTAAGTCCTTATTGGGAAGACATCATACACTTCAGACACAGGGACTAGAGACCCATGAGCTGGAACATACCTGAATGCTCCCTCCCTGCTGAGAACTAACTTTCATGGTCCCAGATATCATCATTTAAGCTTTCAAAGGAGTGAAATAAATATCAGTCCCTCCCAGATGATTCCTATGAACCATATCAACATCCAGCATACCATGACACCTCTAAGTGTATAGCAGAGCCACACATGCCTTGATGGTTACCATTAGCTCTCTAATTTGACTTAAGACTGCTCACAACAACAACAAAAGAAACTGGGCCAAGTACTGGAAACCTAGCTAACCACTCAGTGCTAGTAAAATCATGGTTATTGGAGGAGAATCTACAACCTACAATTGACTAAACCAGATTTTCTCTAACAACAATCTATAAACATTTGTCCTTCTACACATAGATAAGTGCAGTCTTCTCTTGTCAAAGAAAGTTCTTTGTGAAACGGCTGATACCATTACAAAGAACTACACCCAATCAAAATGCAGACTTAGGGAGCCCAGTCCCAAAACACTCCTGAAACTGAGACTCAGGAACATTTATGAAGTGACAGCCAAAAGATAATTAGAGCAGCAGATCAGGGAGTTTACTGTGAGATTTTATCTCCTAACAATATCAGAAGTTACAGCCACAAAGCCTCACCAACATGATTGTACAAACATGAGCTGAAGAAGAGTGACACCACTGAACATGTCCAACTGAAAGGAGAAAAGCCTACAGAGGCCTATATGAAACTAGGAAACAAGGAGTTGGGGAGGTGATCCTCCTAGGGAAGAACATACCAATTGGTTATCCAGTGCCAAACATTCAACTCTGAAAATATACTTACAGGTAGCATTACATGGGCTGAATAAATCACATTTAGGGATATATGTATATATATATATATATATACATATGTGTGTGTGTGTGTGTGTGTGTGTGTGTGTGTACAATAAACAATGCATTTAAAAAAAGATGTCATGAATTTGAAGTAGAATAGGGAAGAGTATATGGGAGGGTTTGGAGGGGGACAGATTCTACAATTATATTATCATGTAAAAAATACAAATCACAAAACTAAAATGTATGAAAAATTCAGACAAGCAAGAGATAGAAAACAAGTACAGGAGAGCCATTGCTTAGCAATAAGTAGATGTCTCTGAGCTGGTAAGATGCCCATCACATCTCAGCGGTGTATGATTTAGTAGATTCAGAATGAAGGACATTTTGGTCTGAAAGGAACCTCCTGGAATTTAAGCTAGGCTGTGTGAAGGAAATCTTACATTTGTGTTATCTCTTGGTTTGGCTTCGTGTCCTACATCTCTAGCTTCCTCCCATTGGCCAATGAATTGAACAATTTTATTGGGTCTCTCTTATCAGCCTACCCATCGGCCTGGCTTAGTAAGTACCTGGCAGAAATCTGTTGTAGGAAAGCCCAGGGTTCATTCAGCTCATTATGTTTTTCCCCTCCTCTTATCCCAGTTTGTAGCCCTCTTCAGAAAGTCTTGAATAAAGCCTTTTCTTCTACTCAATCTCAAGAAGTCAGTAGAAGAGAACATATAAGAACAGGCCAGTTCTGTTTATTTAATCTTCTTTCATTCATTCATTCATTTATTCCAAACTATTTTGTTAATGCTTTCTCAAATCTAGGCACTGTGCCAGGTACAGAGGATTTGAGGGGATGGTATAATCTGACTTTGTGCCTAGATCACTGGGTTGGATATCATGATAAGGTACCCCAAAGATGGGAATGCCGGTGTAGGATAGCACAAACAGAAATTTTGCAGCTTAGGCTTTTAAAATATGTCACTTTCACAACTTGGTGCCAGAATTCCTTGTGAACAAATGTGTTTCAAGTTTGTTTGGGCTCAAAGTACAATGTTGCCTATGAGCCTTCTACTCTTGTTTCTGCACAAACCAGAGACACCCTTGCTATGAAGCTGGCTAAAAAAACTATAAACAACACCCCTGTATAGCCAAGAGCTGTTCCTTCTACCTGAGAAGTCACCAAGGCCCGGAATGTGGTGAGCTCATTTTGTATATGGTGATGCTTTTGTTTCTGAACCACTTATGGGGAGCACAACCATAAAAAGTTAAAAACTATAAATAATAAACAAAAATCTGTGTGCTTTAACTTGTACTGTGAATCTGAGGAAATATTTCAAAAGAAATACACGTTTTTCATTGAGTTAATCTTGTAAGAGCCCTGTACATTGTGACTCCTGAACTAAGAGGAGAGGTTTTAGCCTTAGTTTATCCTTTATTAGACTTTCAAAGTGGATATCTAATCCCTTAAGACCAGTATGGCCCCTATTTCCAACGTCTTGGCTAATGCCTTCTTGGAGGGTGGGACCTTTTGAAAGCATGTACAGGCAGGAGGGCTTTTCCTCTGGGAACCTTCATCTCGCTGTGGAGATGGCAAGCTTGACACACAGAGCATCCCAGACTGTGTCACAGAAGGTCACCGAGTATGTAATCCATCATGCTGTTTTGACACAACCCTTATAGCCTGCCGAGATAGTGGGTCATTAAGTGCGTTCAACACAGATGAGGACGAACCAGATTATATATGAGTCAAATTATTTTTTTCTCGGTCATGAGGGATATTAGTGTGGAGATGGATCTGATAGAGGCTTAAACAGAATTGTTTTGCCTGGACACCTTGAAGGAGAACAGCAGTATTGTCTACCCTCACCATCCAGAGAAATGAGAAGAACTTAGGGTAGGACTGCAAAGACCTCAAACTTGATCCTGGCTTTGGACTTAGGTTCTTATTAGACACTCATTACAAAGTACTTTTGTATTTTGCACAGTATTAAGGGACACAATTTGTTGATTATGTGCCTACAGTTAGCATATCTTTTGGGGTGATGTACAAAATATTAGTGACACGGTCTACTGAAGAGAAATTGCAACATACACTTCCAGTTTCTGTGGACTACTACTCCTAGGAGAATTGGTCTTGGAAAAATAAAGTTAAGGGGGAAAACAAGAAATAGAGATCTTTTAGTCAGTGACCCCATTTCATCTCAGAAGCAATACAACAACAATAACAAAAAGTCAACACTCAATATTTTTATAGACAAGCAAAAATTTGAACTGCCATGATTAATCATATCATATGACGATATGTCAATGAACCAATTGAATTAAAAAGCTTCTTGATTTGGTGAAGTAAAGAATAATTCTTTAACCTAAGGAGCTATGACTCAGTTGTGAACACTCAGCTCAAAATATATTCTGGGAAAACAGAGATGACTGCTGTCAGTACTATTACCATTATTAGTTGCTATTATCACATTTTTAAAAGTACATGATTTTAAAAAAAGACATGTACTTATCTTGAGGATCTAAAACGAACTGGAGAGAGAAAGAAAAATTCAGGCTTCCATGATTTCATTTAACTCTGCTAACTCAATGTTTTCCATAATTAAAAGGCCAAAAGGATTTTTACATTTACAGAAAAGGAAGATAAATTAGAAAGCTGAGGCAAAATAAATAATATGCAAGTTGGTGATTATCACACAATGCAGTGACTTCCAATTAATTCAGTCACAGTCTAATTAAAACCGAAGTTTTATTTGTCCATATCCTAGGAAACTGGTGATCTGCATTTGTATTGTGGGAGAAGCAAACACTTTGCTCACCTCTAGGAGTTATTACCAAGTAACTCAATAATGATTTCTTTGGACTAAGCTAAGCCTCGATCAATCACAAAATTTATCACCCTCATAATAGAATGACCGCTACTTGAATCTTCTTAAGTTTGTTTGACTTGTGTATTCACCAGACATTCTTATTCCAGTAGGTCCAATGTTAATATCAAAAGGTCAGCATCTACTGTGTTATATATCATGGGCCAAATGCGTAGAAGAAGCATGGTATTGCTTTTGTACCAAGAAACCTAAAATCAGTTAGGAAAGCATGTTCACAACATATTTTATAAACATGTATTTATTTATATATGAGTATTCACCTGCATGAATACACACACACACACACACACACACACACACACACACACACACACACACACATGTTCCTGGTGCTCTCTAATGTGAGAACAGGGTCTTGGATGCCCTGGAACTACAGATGATACTGAGTCAACATATGGGTATTGGTCCCTATTAAAAGCAACCAGTGCCCCTAACCACTGTGCAATCTCTCCAGCCTTTCACCTCACATCTTTCAGTCTTGCTGCCTTCCATCCCCCAAGCCCTGACTACTTTAGTCTGACCAATCCTCAAAAAAAAAAAAAAAATCTCATTTTTGTTGTTCTTCCAGGAGCATCAAATCCAGTTCTATGGAACCCTACAGTGGGGCAACTATGTAAATCCCTTATCCAACCTTACCCGAATGTTCACAATGAGCTTGGTTTAAGCTGTGGTCCCCACCTGACCATCACCACTCTCCTCTGTGTAGGTATATTCTACATGTATTTCAACTTTTGCCTTCACAAAATTTGCCAGAACACACTCCCCTTTCCCATTCATGTGAGTTTTTGTTTTGGCAAAGATATGAGAAATGCATAAACCAAATCTGGGCAATGGCTTCCATGTGGAGGCCTGAATGTATGTTCTTGGTGTTAACATCCAGCACTGTGTCCTCCATATAGTAGCATCAACAAATACAAGGCATGGTAGACAATGATAAAAGTGGTATGGACCCTGTCATTTACTTCTACAAACATTTCAAATACATTGACATGCACAATCAGACATTTAATTTTACTGTACCTTGCCTTTTCCAGACACAGTGTATCTCCTAAGAGTTTGGAACATGACTGCTATTTTCCTTTATTCTAAAACATGTTTCCAGGTTTATTTAATTAATTTGATATCACAGACACAAATATCTGTAAAATCAAATATAAATATCTATGCCACTACTAAAGGCTGTGAGTTAATTACTATTCTTTAACAATATTAGTGCTCTGCTCCTGTACTGACACTTCATTTCTCAGTCTAACAGGTTATTTATTTAATTAATAGCTACTTCCCATTAAGATCCATTAGTATCACAAGTTGTTTCTAGCTAGCCTGACAAAAATAAATAAGGAGTACATGTGTTCACTCGTACAAACGTAATTGCCTTGCATTAACATTTCTTGGACAATTACAAGATTCTAATTGAGACCATAAATTAAATATACAGATGCACAGATTTATATAAAAATATAATTTATAAATGTGACATGTTATTTGCTTTAAAGATTATCTTAAATAAAAGTAAAGTAAGTCAACTTTATTCTATAGGACTTTGAATTCACAAACCAGTAAATAAGAAAACACATGAAGACTTGCTTGTGCTGGTTCCAGCTGTGCCTCCCAGGAACTTTTGTGCTTTGGTCCTGGATTGGTTGTTTCTTTGAGTCCTGGATGGATATTGTTTTTGGCCTCTTTGATAATGGATAATGTGTTCTTTCAACTATAATAAAGCCCATGTTGCAATCATCCTTGCTTCTATTCACTACATATAGTTTATTCTCTGTTCTGATAAGAGCTTACTCAGAAGGGTTAGAAAGTTGCCTCGTAGCTAAAAGCACATCTCACTCTAACAAAAGACCTGGTTTGGTTCCCAATACCCATACTGGGAGGACTGATAACCACCTGATCTTCATCTCCAAAGAATCCAATGACCTAGGGTCTTTCCAGAAAGCTGCACTGGCATGAGCACACATACATACACACACGCACACACGAGAGAGAGAGAGACAGAGAGAGAGACAGAGACAGAGAAATGTATGCACACTCACACACATGTATACACATTCACACACATCACACTTTAAAAGTAATATGAATTTTTAAAGAACAAGAACCACTAAGAAAAAGAGATTTAAGCAGAACAATACTCAAGCCTACCTTGCAAGTAAACAGGACAAGCCATTGCCTGGAATTTGAGCAGACTTTGGAAATGACAACTGAGATAGAAGGAGGAATTAACATCATTGTTTCTGTTTCCTGGATTTTGAAAGACTTGACTTTGCCTTGAGGAACTCAAATAGATAAATATGGATGACACAGTGTATGGTCTTTCTTGTTTTAATAATGTGGGACTCTAAATCCAGCACACACCAGGTCTCTGTCAACCTGCATTACATTTGTCACCAGATCATTTAATGAAATTTATTGAATTATTAAAGAATCTTCTCACCAAGCTACTTCATCATTGTTTAGAGATTTATAGTTCATAAGCGAAACAGTCTCAAGAGGATGCTGCTACTCTACTACAGGAAGGTGCTGACTGTCAACACAAAGACCTAGGAAACTGGTTGGGGAAGTCTCACATATAACGACCTTAAAAAAAAAAAAAAAAAAAAGATCTTGAGTGCTTTTTAGCTACAAAACATACTTAGTGGAACTTGGCTATATTCTCAGTAGTCAAGGCAAGATAGTTTAAGTAAGCCAAACACAGGAACTATCTAGTGAAAAAAGATGTGTAGAAGGGGTTAAATACCACCCTCCTGTTCCCCAAGCTCTACAACCATGTATGCACACCATCCACGTGCAGAATCATGGCTGTAAGTCAAAAGCTAAGAGCACATAGGTACATGACACCGCTATTAGTGGGTCCCCACACTTGGGTGTGAACCACAAACCATCCATCCATCAGAAGGGATTTCAGCAGGGAGAAATTATTTTGTGTGTGTGTGTGTGTGTGTGTGTGTGTGTGTGTGTGTGTGTGTGTACGCACAACCGGCGCCTAAAGTCACATGGGAAGTTAAAATCTAAGTTTGAAGACAGAGCTTCTCCAAATTGTATAGATACTCTCCATAGTGAATTTTGTCAAGGACCACTTGACACTGTTTAAACTCTTCCATTGTGTCCTTCAAGGTAAAGTGTTTCTCAGATGTTTTCAAACACTGGCTTATGAAAAGATGGTATGGCCCATCCACATGAAAGTGTTTTCTATCTTTTCAATTCAGAGTGATTCAATAGGACTCTTGAAAAAGCATTTTGCCTCACAGAGAGTTTGTGGAAATCATTAGAACATTGCAGATTTGGATAGGTTTTAATACATGTTCTAAAATCTCTTCCCACAAAATACTAGTAAATGGAGTGAAGCAGTGACTGTCCTTTGACCCAGTTAACATACTAAAGTTTTTATAGACAAAAAGAGACATAGTCCTCTCAAAATCACTAGTACTACCATTTACTAAAGATGTTACTCTTTTTAATAAATGGCTCTAGTATGTCAAACACTAAAGCAGGCATGAAAACAGTGTTGAGGAAGCAAAGAAAAGACAATCCTTCACAGAAATGGAAAAGTACATTAATTAAAAGCAAAATATCCACTACTATAAGTAAAAAAAAACAAGCTAATGAGACTGCAGTATTCTGACTTAAATAATTTAATAGAAGTAACACATTTCCTTGAGATCATAGTATGTCCTGTTTACCCTAAGACTACTGGGGTCCAATGGTGGGTTTTATACTTCCCAAATGTACATTAAATGATAGAATTAACTCTAAATGAATTTTTAAAAATCAATTACAACAGTGTTTTTGAATAAAGGATCAGATACTTACCCACAAACTTAAAACCAAAACATAATAAAGGCAGTTTACAGCAAGATGATTGCCAACATCAAATTAAATGTTAAAGACTAAACATCAAAGTGATTCCACTTAAACCAGAAACAAGACAAGGCTTTCCACTCTCCATTCATCTATTCAATACGCTCCTTAAAGCTCTAACTAGAGCAATGAGACAATTAAAGGAAACCAGGAGGATCACATTGGAAGGAAACAAGTCAAAGAACCATTATTCACAGATGATATGATAGTATTCATAAGTGACCCCCAAAAAATTCTACTAGAGAACTCTTACAACTGATAAAAACCTTTAGTGAAGTGGCTGGATACAAGATGATCTCAAAAAAAAAAAAAAAAGTTGCCTCCCATATACAAATGATAAAGGGGCAGAGAAAGAAATTAGAGAAACAATGCTCCATACAAGAGCCACAAACAGTAACTCAAACTAAGCAAGTGAAAGACATTATGACAAGTACTTCAAGTCTTTTAAGAAAGAAATTGAAGAAGATACCAGAGGATGGGAATATCTCCCATACTCATATATCAGTAGGATTAAGATAGTAAAAATAACCATCTTACCAAAAGCAATCTAAAGATTCAATGCAATCCCCATTAACATTCCAATACAGTTCTTTACAGACATTGAAAGAACAATACTCAACTTCATACAGAAATATAAAAGAAACCCAGTATAGCTAAAACAATCTTGTATAATAAGAGAAATTCCAGAGCTATCACCATCCCTGATTTCAAACTGTACTACAGAGCTATAGTAATAAACCAAATAGTACTGGTAAAAAAACAAACAAACAAACAAACAAACAGGTAGATCAACGAAATTGAATCAAAGACCCAGATGTCAATCCACACATATGGACAGCTGATTTTTCATGAAGATGACAGAAATACACAAGGGAAAAAAAAAAAACATTTTCAACATATAGTGCTAGCCTATTGGATATTGGCATGTAGAAGAATAAAGGTCCGTAATTATCACCCCTGCACAAAACTGAAGTTTAGGTAGATCAAAGACTTCAACATATAATCAGATACACTGAAGCTCATAGAATGGAAAAGTGGGAGTATTTTTAACACATTTGCACAGAGGGCAACTTCCTGAGTAGAAAGAACACCAATAGCACAGAAACTAAAGATCCACAAGCAAATAAAACATTGAGCTCATGAAATGGAAAAACGCCTGTAAGACAAAGGACATCATCAGTAAGGCAAAACAGCAGCCTATAGAATGTGGAAAAGATCTTCACCAAAAATCCCACATCTGACAGAGAGATGATTTTAAAATATAAATACCTCCAGAAACTATTTCAAAGTGTAAAAAACCCAAACAACCCAATTTAAAAATTGATACAGATCTAAACAGAGAATTCTTAATAAAGAATCAAACTATTGTGAAACATCAAATGCTTAACATCTTTTTATTATCATGGAAAACAACTTTAAAGCACTTTGAGATCTACTTTCACACCTGTTAGAAGGAAATGTACAAAAACACACAACTCAGACTGAAGAGGATGTGGAATGAGGCAACAAGCCCCAGTGCTGGTGGGAGCTGCAAACCTGTACAGCCTTTGGAAATGACATAGGGCAGTTTAAGGCACCAAAATGATATACCTCTAGACTCAGCTATACAACTCTTAACATATAACCAAGGATGTTTTGTGTATCACTGTAGCACTTGGTCAACTTTGTTATAGCAGCTTTATTGGTAATAGAGGGAGAACTGAAAACAGCTTCTAGATGTCCATCAACTGAAGAATGAATAAAGAAATTTGAATAATAAATAAGAAATTGTGGCACATTTACACAATGAGCTAGCTGCAGCAAAAACAACACATGTAGAACTGAGGACAAATGGACTGAACTAGAAAATTCATCCTGAGTGAGGTAACCCAGACTGATAAAGATACATGTTATGTACTTACTCGTAAGTAATGAATAACTATGTTATAACCACAGACCTAGAGAGGCTATGTAACAACGAGTGCCTCAAGGGAGACACTCAGATCTTTCTGTGAAGGTGAAGATGAGATATTTTGTGGGTGGAATTGGGATGGGAACATGAGAGAGATCAGTTTGGGGAAGGCTAGAGGGGTAGAGTACTGTTATAGAGGAGGATTTCAAGATCAGGTAGAACCAGGATGCAAGGAAAACTAGCTATCTGCCAAGGGTGACCCTATCTAAGACCTCTAGCAGTTGCAGATATGTAACTTGAAGTGGCCATCTCCCGGGACCAGGTATGACTCAATGGATGGATTGGGACACTAACCCAACCACATAAACCCCGATCTATAGTCTGTCCTGTCTATGGGTAAGAGTGGTGCAGAGATTGAGGGAGTAGCCAACCAGTGGACTGGCTCAACTGAGACCTAAGGGGCACATGAGAGTGAACCCATGCCTGACATTGCCTGAAATGCCAGTAGCACCCACAGGCTGGGAGAGCCCAGAGACCAGAGAAGAATTAAAACATGATTCAAAAAAAATGTTAACATATCATGATACTCTAAAATATTTTGCTATACTCTATAGATTGGTGCCTAGCAACAACTGTCACCAGAGAAGCTTCATCCAGTAATTGATATGAACAGATGCATTTTGAAATTAAGATTTATATTTTGAGACAGTTTGAGAATTTTGTACTTTTTCTAGAATTTTCCATATTTCATTTTGCTAAAAATACATAAATTTAATGGAAGCATACTATAAATGGAAGCATATTAAAAAGATGGTTGTAGCTGTTAGTGAAAGAGTTATCATGAGAAACTCTGTTACCAAAATAATTTTTTATAAGCAAGTATGACATTGTCTTATTTTTTCCAACATTGCAACAAGGACATTCTACTGGAGATAAAGGGTTATTCTCCAATTTCCTACCTGAGTAGTAACAGCCTTTTTTTTGGTTTCATGTCTGAGCCCATTTTAGGGCCAGACATTGCACAGGTAGCAGAACAAATAATGGTACTGGAGGTAAATAGAAGGCATTATTCACCTGTCATTGTAATCTCATCTTCTGTGGGTAAGGCTATTTCTGCTCTAGGTTTGCTGTATGCTTTGAAAAACACCTCAAACTCATGGTGTATCAGCAATGACTGAGCCATCCCTTTTGAAACTCCATGGAAAATGGCTGTGGATCCAGTGTCAGAGTTCCTTAAGGACTTACAAGGAAGCCATGCCTCAAGGTCTGGGTGCTCTCAAAGACACTCAGTTTTGCAGCCTGAGGTCTTTGGAAAATCTCTCAATGTCTCCAGGCCTGGCTTTCCTTATCCACACAACAAAAGAGTTGACCAAACAATCTCCTGGAATCGAGTGTTTGACTCCAGTAGGGGCTCAGAGCCCCCACATCTGTATTCCTTCTACAAAGAAGAGAACATGAGACCTCCTTCTTAAGACATCAGCAGGCCTCCATCTCCACTTGAAATGCCCTGTATTCTTTGGCGGTAACAATCAAACCACTAAAATCAAGCCAGGCAGACATCATAGTGGGGATAAGACATGGTTGCCTGAGCCCAGAGGATTCCAATCTTAGCTCAGCCATTGTTCTCTCAGGGACACATCATGTACCCTTTCTAAAACATGAAGTTTCCGGACATCATTATTCAACTCACAAGACTGTTTCAAAAATAATTTACAAAAAATAGTGGTGTAAAAGAGTTTTCAAGATGAAATGCTAAACATGCTGAGTATTGTAATTCTGTCCAACTAATAAAGCAGCTGTTAGTTGAAAGTCCTTAAGAATATAACTACTTAATCAATATGACACCAGCAGTCTGACAAATTAGCGTTGAGCCACAGGCCAGAGACCTGGAAGAAATTAAATTAGTGCTTAATAGAAATTGGACTGTGAGCAAGATGGCTTCTTGAAATTTAAAATCCAATTCACAAAATCAGAAACAGAGCCCTGTGTGTCTTCAGGGTTAGGTGCGTGATACAGCCAGGACTACTCTAAAAGAGACACATTCCTAAATCATGAGGCAGTGTTGGGGAGCAGATGTGAAGGGAGAGCTGTGGAAGTTTTAAATATGTCTTTTTGCCTAACTTGTAAAATATGCTTCATAGTGGATCTGAAGAAATACCTTTCAGCTGAAAAAAAAAAAAAAAAAAAAAAAAAAAAAAAAAAAAAACATTGCTTGATTCTAAATAAATGTCTGCTGCATGATCTCTTTTCTCTAGTCCTATACAAGACACTTGCAAATATTGATAAAGTGGCATATGCCTTGTGGCATCCATGCAGAGCTCAGGAAAGACAGATCAGTTAAGTTGTGATGGACCTCATCTGAGAATTCTAGTGAGTGATCATTCTGTTGACTGATCTATCTGATTTGCTTACTTCTTTTTTTCTCTCGTTTCTTCTTCTTCCTTTCTTTCTTCTCTTTTTTTCCCCCACAGCCAACATTGTCCTTGATATATATGATAACTTGTTGAAGGAAGTACTCTGTTAAGCAATGGGCTGAATAAGTGAATGAGTTAATTGTTCTTATCACCCCTTCCTTATCTAAGCTAATACATCTTGAAAAACATAGCAAAGTCTAAACTCTTTGGACCAGCAGAAGTTGTTGCTCGATATTTCCCTGTTCCATTGCTGGATCCAAGGGTTTAGTTGTGTCCACCCCTTTACCACATTTCCAGTCTGTCACTCTGTCTTGTCTCTCAGAGGCATTTTCAAGCATCAGCTCCTGACAGCCATCCACAGAAAGGAACTTTTAAAGCAAATAGCAGCCGGCATATTTTGTTCCACAGAGAAGCCGGGACACAAGGTATTATCATGTTTACAAATGCTCTCAACATTGTTCTGAGATAATTCACTTCTGGGTTTGCTTTTTTGAGCACTGTGTGAACAGGTGAATGGGACTTGAGAACACAAACTCCAAAACACGTCATCTCAAGTTCTGGGTGCCATAACACTGGGCTGATGGCATTGAAAGAGACACCTCAGATTCCCTATTGTTCTATTTCAGGTGCCAGAAAACAAAATGCTTTAAATTTA
>NW_026125109.1:0-121717 GCF_943737965.1 Phodopus roborovskii
TCACTCTGGAGCGAAGGCTGTCAATCACTTCCTGCCCAGCAGTGGTTTTACAAAATGCACAAAGAGTAATTACAAAAGACCCCAGGATTTTCCTGTGTAATCTTCTTATAAAACTAGGACCTATGTTGTCACCTAATTGTTCCTCCTACCAACCAATCCTGTGCAGGTGCAGAAGTATGTAACTGTGTGGATGGCAGAGAACAAGCTGGGTGGAGTGTATGGCATCCCAACTCCAACAGCCCTGATCTTGAGGAGAGCCATAAACTTTTCCTACTGTGGAAGCAAGCAGATCAATTGATTGCCCTAACCTCCCCACATGCCATACATTAAGCCTCCTGGGATTTCACTGTTTCAAGCAGTGAGTCCCATTGTTCCAACACTAACATCTGGGGGGCAATTAATTCTTAGCCCTGAGTGAATTATAATTGTTCTTCCTCATGACAAGCTCAATACATTCTCGTAGCAATGTGACTTTTTTTGTCACTAGTATTTTATTAAAAATTACTTTGTTCTAGGCCTAACTTTCAAATGATGCCCAACTTTCAAACGTTGCTTTCTTTCCTGAAAAATTAGAAGTAGAACGCTTTCAAATGATAATGTTTCTTCAAGAGAGTTTTCTGTTAACACAATTTTTTTTTTTTGCAAGTTGCATACTAATACTCTGAAATGAAAACAGTCTTGTTATGATAACATCTTGACAAGTGGGAACTTCGTGTTCTCCTGAAACAGCCACACTTACTAAACTTCCCAGCGACTTAAAAGGTTTGTATCAAATTCACCAGGAATCCTCACTGTTTTCTAGCTAGAAGAGTTTGACAGCGTTATACAAGAAAAGAGGACGGGAAAAAAGAAGATGGCACAAGGAAGGGATAGAAGAAAGAAATCTCCAGCTCCAGTCAAAGGATAGTGTTGCTGCTGAGGAAAAGCTCGTATCAGAGGGTGCAGAGAGATGCCCAGAAATGTTCCAGCTTAGCCCGTGGGCTCTTCATTTTTTTCACCATCAAGACTTCTCGCCCTACTCCCACGAGTTTCAGATGGATCCATTAAGATTCTGGAAGGCATTGTGTTACCTGCCCAAGGTTGTGCAGCCAGTAAACAGCAGATCCAGCATCAGAACCCAGCAGGTATGCTATCAAACTCAGCACCAGGTTTCTAATCCAGCTACTATTCTAGGACTCAGCTTAATGCAGATTACCTTGCCAAACTGTTGCCCTTTATTTTGAAGATATGTGACTGCCGAGCCTTCACTCTGTCCCTCACCTAAACCACAAGCCTCTGTCTTTTAATTGCAGTAACTTATCTTTACAAGGTGAATATGACCTTCTTGGAAGCTACCTAAATCAGAGCCTTGTTCAACAACAGCATGAATTTTGAAACTTGCAGATGATCAGAAGAGACAGAATTGGTTTTCGTGTGGTCCAGGAAACAGTTTTACTAGAATGAGGAAGGGAACTTTTGCTGTATGAGCAGTTGAAGTTTAGACCTGGGGAAGTTTGTCGAGAATAGGAGAGTGTGGGGACACAATTTTAAAATTATAGAGCAGCAATGGTTCTATCCAAACATGGAGTATCTATCACTACTTACTTGGGCTTTCCTATACGCATTACCTAGAACATTCTAAATTGCCTGTTGAACAAAAAGAAACAGGGACAATGGCAATCAGATGCTTAGATAGCAATCTATGCTTATATAAAATATCATGACAAAAAGAAATTACAGGAGAAGCCATTTATTATAACATGTAATAGTTGTTTTATTATAGCGCATGGTTCCAGACCTAAAGACCACAATGGCAGGGAAACATGGTGCAGCAGCAGTTGGGGCAGGAAGCTATGAGATCAAATCTCCTGCTGCAAACACAAGCAGAAGGAGCAAAATCAAAGTGGGTAAGAATATAAACTCTCAAAACCCCTTCCATGACATAAAGCTTCCCACAGCAGGGTCCCACCTCCTACAAATCCATCCATAACTTCCAAACACAGCCATCAACTGGGAATTGAGTGTTCCAAAGTACCCTGAGCCTATGGGGGAGACATTCTCGTTCAAACCACCACAATATCTAACTAGAGATATGCCAGAAAAAGTAAAACCACATCAAAGTGGCTCAACCACGCCAATCACAGTGCATTGGGAATTCCCACACCTGAGGGCTGGTATTCTTAGCTCTAGGATTGATCAGTTGGTGCAGGTTAGTTAGGAGGGAGGGAACTGGACTCACACTATACAGTGAGGGGAATGAAGACTCAAACCACAGCAGGATATGTATTTTTGCAGTGGGAAATTGTCCTTCCCTTAACCATACAACTTGTTTATATCCCTTACATGCTGCGATGTTGGCTCTATCTGCATAGAACTAGGCTCAAACAAAGAAAAGTGTATACTTAACACTCTTCTTCCTTGTCACTAATAGTAATGATAATTGATAAGATTTCTTGATCCTTACCACATAAGCTATATTATGTACTTATTAGCTATTAGCTCATTTAACTCCTATGAGCACTCTGGGGATGGCTTCTACCTACCTTTCAAAGTGGAGGAAACTGGTGTGAATCGCTTGTCAGAGCTACAGAAAGGTAATTAACTGACAAAATGCAAACACAGTTTGATGCCCACACTGTTAGCCACAACACAAACTGCTTTCTTAGCTTCCTACCTGGGTGTTTGGACTATAAAACATCGGACTGAGAGGAAGCAGCTGTTTTCTCTCTTGCCCAGGTCTCCCCTAACTGCCCTTTATCACCCTTGCATTTTATCCATGCAGAACAGACTGTTTGTGTAAACTCCAGGAGAGTAAGTGCCCTTTCACACCACCCAACATTTGAAAGGCTTAACAGATGCTGGCAAAAAGTAAAAAAAAAAAAAAAAAAAACCCAGTTATGTCCCTGATGGGATGTAAAGTTCCTTCCTGTAGTGGGAAGGACTCATTCCACTCTGAACTTTTATAGGTGTTACCTACACACAGCCTCTCCAACTGGACCCTTTGAGCCACCAGCTTTAGCCAGCTACAACCACACAGAGAATATGGAACAGGAGAGTTGTGTAGAGACCTTAAAATGAAACAAACAGCAGAAATAGAAGGTATTGGGAATTAGCAGGGACTCTGAGAAACCTTAGGCAGCCTGTGTGCTTGCTAGCTTGTTTTTTGTTTGTTTGTTTGTTTGTTTGTTTTACCTCTTTAAAATGATATATGCTGAGTACCTCGTACCTCATGAGGAAGACCTGAGATGCCTCGGACAGTGTGTAGGGATATGAAAGTGAGGTGGAGGCTGCAGTAAGGTCTCTGAACCTTCCAGCTAGCCTTGGCTAGCCAGGCAGAGACCTCACATGCCATCCAGTCTGATTCCTCTTTACAGGGCAGAAAACCAATATTCAGAGAGGTCAGATGGCTCCTGCCAAACTTGTTTCCTGACCCCTCTTCTCACACCCACTGTCGCCTGGTGCTTTCAGAGTAGCTTCCTATAGAGGAGCTGCCGGGGAGTGGGAGGAGCTGCCTGGGGTGGGAGAGGGCACTATTTCAGATACTCAATAGCTTTCACCTTGGTTCTGTTCTCTGTGCAGGGGAGACTAGTCTGTGCTTAGATGCCAGCCAGAACTTGGAAGACCTAGACTCTCACCCACTAAGTAGTCAGTGCACACCCCAGTGAGTAAATACAGTCATCTACAAGGAACCCAGAGGACGAAACAACAGGTGCTTTGAACGGATTACAAAATGTCTTTGTACTTGGGTCATGTACAGGCCACTTCCAGGGTGACAAAAAGGAACATTTATTTATTGTTTTCACTAACATTTATTAAGTAAAGTGTGTCACAGCAGGCTTTTCCATGCAAACCCTTTCTGGCTGTGTACAGAAGCTTGGCTGAGTATCTGCCATTTTCCTCCTCTGACTTACCAAAGATGCTTATTGAACTGCAAGAGGGTAAACACCAGCAAGGTGCTCAGAAGAAACCTGTCTAATAGTTCAAGGGCTCACTCTGATAGAAGGGATCAAATGCCTGACCTTCAGAGAGGATCACAAGATTCCAGAAGAAGGGCTCACCATCTATCAAAGCGGAGAAACAAAGGCTCCAGGGTCACAAGAAATATCTTTTCATTTTTTCAGTGTGTGTGTGTGTGTGTGTGTGTGCGCGCGCACATGTGCGTGCACTCACGGAGGCATGCAATACTCCCTGGGACCTGAGTTACAGGCAGTTGTAAGCCCCCCCAGACCTCTGCAAGATCTACCTTCTTAATGGCTGAGCTATCTCTCCAGTCCCGAGGATTACAAGAAATATTTTTATATGGTCTAGATGCCCAAGAATCTTATGAGGAATGTAGGGTTCCATCATTTGGTCCAGTGAACGGGTGTGATATTTTTACTTTCTAAACAAGCTTTTAGGTGATGCTGGTTTCAAACTGAGGACCACACTTTGGGTAACAACTGTGTTCCACATGAATCCATCCTTAGCTGGAGTTAGGGTTGACTTTAGGATAGTATGAAGGAAAACAAAAATTGCTTGAAGTTTGTTTCTCAGTAAAGGAGTAATTAGTGTTACCTCTGTCACTAAAAAGAGACATCTGGAAATCCTAATATTAAAGTTCCAAGTGCTGGGACCACAGGTGTGAGCCAGCATGCCCAGCTCTGCATTGTCAGGTGTGAGCTGCCCTGGTCAGCTCATACTGTCATGTATGAAACATCCTGCCCAGCTCTGCATTGTCAACATAAAGAGACAGATCCGGTTTTAAGACAGGTTAAAAAATAATTTAAACCACAAAGTTCATGCCATACTTTGGACAAAGTGAGTAGGGATGGATTCAAAGGACCTAAAAAGCCATGATAGCCACAAAGACACTGAATACATTATTATTTTCTTTTTATTGAAGTTCAGTTTAAAGAGTACAGTTCCACGAGTTTTGACAAACACATAGTCATGTAACTGCCAAGATACAGAAAAATCCCATCACTTCTAAAGGTTTCTTCAAGTTTTTCTTAAGGCACTCATGACATAAAGCAAACAACAGCATGTGTGCAGGTGTGAGCCCTCTGCATCTTAAAGAGTAGCTGTAGTTACATTTTCTCCAACACTTGGTATTTAAGTTATTTTAATTTTAGGACATTGTGTGTGTGTGTGTGTGTGTGTGTGTGTGTGTGTCTGTGGTGTGACCTTATTTAATCTGCATTACTAACTAGTTGTTTTGACTATACTTTTGATACAACCTATTGGCCAGCTATATGTTTTCTTTGATTTAAAATTGTTTACAATGGTATACTTTAAAGATTGGCGAGCCAAAGCCAAAGAGATGAAAATATAAATCCCAAATTTCTTACACAGAGCCCTTGAGATAATGTTCCCAAGGAAGAACTAAGAGGTATTATTACAAAGTCAGGGAGATGTAGCCAGGGCGGGTGAGCTGTCTAGCAGATATAGGAGCTTGCTGCAAGCTCGCTGAGTCTGATCCTAGGGCCCACATAGTAAAAGGAGACAGACATCTTCCACAAGGTGTCCTGGCCTCCACTCACATACCATAGCACATGCACCTCCCCTCCAAAAAAAAAAAAATGTGAAAACATTTAGATAGAAAATCGAAGGCTGTGAATTTCTATAGCTCTGTACATTTTGGATGGATAAATTCACAGGTTGTAGAGGGTAGGTAGAGAGATTTTAATATCACAGAATAATTTTTCAAGTGGGAGTATCTAAATCCTAGACTAATTTTTTAAATCTTCTAGATTATTAGTTTTACATAGAAAACATAAAAGTGCAACTTCACACATTTCATAGAGGTTCTAGTACAGCAGTTGAAAGTGTCACTGGAGAAGAATAATGGTGACGTAGTACCACCCAGGGAGTTTTGAGGTCACTAATGCTGTGAGTTTCTGAAGGAAGTGGAACTGAAGGCATTTAGAAGTCCCCTAACATGTCTGGCCTCTGGCTCAGGTGACACACACAGGATGCAGTTGTCAGAGCATGTGGCTTTAAAGCAAATCGCCACTTGCAGCCAGAGCCAGATGTGCAGGAAAGATCAACAAAGCCACGCCAGTTTGGCGGCCACCACCGCAGAGCGTGTGTGCTGTTTCAGCACGTTTCTGCTTTATTTTTTGTTTTCACACGTTTATTTACAGAGCTCTAACCCGTGGTGGGGATCTCAGCTTGCTGTCTACGGGCTCTAGATGTTCCTTTGCGGCAGGTCTCATAGTACAGTCAGGGGAAACTATAATGACAGGCTTTGAAACACTATAAAATAATAAAGGTAACAGTGATGAGAAATGCTGGCTGAAGGTCAGTCTGAACCCACATCCTACCCCTGCCACATGTAGGAACAGTATTGTGCTCTTTGAGTCTCAATTTCATCACGTATAGGGTTAGAATTACAATAGCCACCACTAGAGCTTGTTGAGATAGTGATGGGTGGTATCTGTGATCTAGAAAATGCTCAATAAATATCTGTCATTATTATGTAGACACTTAGCTACAAACTAACAATTCTAAGTTTTGAAAAAATAAAAAGTAGATATGTAATCGAAACAGAATATTGCATATATATACATATATATACATACTCATATACATACATGTGAAAGGTTCTGAGTTTTTTTTTTAAGTATGCTAAGCATGGAAACTCATATCTGTAAAGCTAAGGCAAGATAGCCATGTGTTCAAGGACACCTTAGGCTGCATGGGAGAGTTCCAGGTAACCTGAGCTGTCATACACATATGTGCACATGCATGGGGGAGGGGAGGAGAAGGGAGAAAGAGAGAGAGTGGGAGGAAGGCAAAGAGAGGGGAGGGGAGAGAGAGGAGACAGAGATTATAGTAATGATTGCAATAAGGTATGTTTCTATCTCCAAAACGTATTAGTGAGGATTATGTGAGGTCATCTTCTCTCCTTTCTAAAAGGGAGACTTTGCCTCCTCCAGGACCAAGAAAACAAGCCTGAGGATGTTGAACCTGGAAAGGGACCCCTGGCTTAATTGTGCTCAATGTAGATAATGGGCCGGGTGTTCCTAGGGAAACCCTTGTAGACACCCTGGCTTTCCCAGGCATCCTCTCCATATTGCTGGCAATGACTTCTTTTTTGTACTGAGGGCATGGTATTTACCCCAGAGATGTATGTTTATCACAAAAGTCAGTTACAGAATGTGTGGGTGACCACAGATGTCACTGTAAAGATGCCCAAGAACCTGAGAGACTGCCCAGCTCTCTCAAATAGATAAACTCCCTCTTTCTTTTGGGGGGGGGGGGTTGATGGATGGGTTTTTTGTTTGTTTGTTTGTTGTGTTGTGTTTGTTTGTTTCTTGAGTGTGGTTTCTCTGTGTAGCCTTGGCTGTCCTGGAACTCACTCTGTAGACCAGGCTGGCGTCTAACTCACAGAGATTCACCTGCCTCTGCCTCCTGAGTGCTGGGATTAAAGGTGTGGGCCACCACTGCCTGGTTAAACTTCTCTTTCTTGGTTGCAATTTTTTCCTGGCTTCTCCCTTCTGACTCTATCAGGGTCCTGGCTGACCCTCACTGTTCTCCATAGAGGTTGCAGACAGGAAAGTTACTCCTTATTTAGTGAAATACTTGGAATTTTGGCAACAACAAGAGATCACAGGGGCACCTGTGGCAGGGCAGGCTCTCCAGCTCTGGAGCAGCCCGTGATTGTAGAGTGATGTCCCAGTTCCTCACACAACCCTGGAAAGCCAATAAGAGACCTACAGGTGAGTCAGAGAAGAGGCATTTCTAAAGAGCAAGGACCAACGTTTTAGTAAATTCCAAAATGCTGGAGTCGCATGAGTCCAAAGGGGAAAGTTGTGAGAGTCAGAAGAGGGAGCAGGGGGCCGTGAAAAAATAGAAGTGACAAAAATAGGCCCTTAGTGCTCTGGCTGCTCATTAGACCAGCGCTGAGCTGGTGCTCATATGGCCTGAATAACTGGTACTTTTTATAAGTAACTGAAGAGCTATAAAAAGCCTACCATTTAAGAAAACAACAAACAGCTGTGGTGAACGAGCAAGAAAAAATCCAAAAGAGCAAGCAAGCCTGTCTGGGTGGCAGGAGGTCAAGCTGCTTCATGAGGAGGTCCTGAGGCCCAGCTCACATCTGCTACAGCAGCATGTACCCCCACCCCCACTGGCCACGCCTCTCTCTCCCCTCCCTCCCTTATCAAAATGAAAGAACAAATGCAAGTCAATAGAATGTCCTGAAGTCATTTCCTGGAAACAGCATTTGATAACACAGGAGACCTAACCATGAGTTAAACTGTGTCCACTTGAGATCCTCCAGGCCAACAGTGTGAGAAAGCCCTCTCTGAGGTCAGCTTCCACTGTCTTCTAGATGAGCTCCATTGACCCGGGACCCCTGGGATTAGTTATTGTGTACCCTGAAGTGTCCTACAGTTGCCCTTCCCTTTAACGGAAAATATCATCTGCAGGACCACAGCTAGCAATGCTTACCCACATCCCTCCCAACTTCCTCACATAAATGTCCCTAAACTCAATCATGAAGAAGCAGCCAGGGGGAGGCAGTGCAGTCAAGTGTTCAAATACATTCTGTAGTCAACTCCATTTCTCACTCTTCAGGACCCGAATGCTGATCCCTCTGTTCCTCAGCTTCCTCCATAGTAAATTCACTAAGTCCACGTTTCCTCCCTCTACCTTTCAGCTTACTCTTGGGTTAACTTGCTAACCAATACTTGAGACCAAACTTGAGTGGCCCAAACACATCTCCCTCATTCTAAGCTTTAACTAATTTTCTTAATGACATATCGTAAATACTAGTTGGCAGAAACAGAAACTGAGTAGGGGAAAAAGATTGTTCTTACAGAGCAAAGGCTACTTGATTCTTGTGTTAGTGAAGGAAATAATTCAGACAAGGGATGTGGCAAAGGAAAAGACAGTACACTTTAGAGAAACACTGGAATGGTAGGGTGGACAAAGAGTTTTGGGTTCTGTGTTGTGCGTTGTAAAACAATTTTAATGCATATTTATGAGGTGGAAGCATATTCATGAGGTAGGGGACTCCCTTCCAAATCATGTTGGACGGGATCTTCATTTAAATGCACTCTTCCCATAATTCCTTTGCAAATTCTCCCAAGAAGGGTCAAAAGCACAATGCACACCATTATAATGAAAACTGGGTCTTCTGAGAGTGCAGGCCATTCATAAACTCACAGGAAGGGGAATTGAGGAGTACCCCTGCACACCTCTGATTGAGTGAGAAGAATCTAACTGTAGCTCCAAGTACATTTAATTGTGGTAGTATCTTGCAGTTACAAAGGATGTGCTGGCCAGCCCCAACTATAGCCCAAGTCCTCCATCAGAGAACATTGTGGAAGAGAGGATGAAAAGATTGTAGAGACAGAGGACCAAGATATCTGCTTCAAGACTATGTCTTCTATGCACCCAGGAAATCTAAACAATATGGCTGCCTAAACAGGACCTAAACAATGACAACATCAGTTGACATACCAACATGGATGGGGAAATCTCACAGGACCCCACTCCCAGATAAAGAGCTACAGGAAATTGACAGATGATAAACAAATAATCTAATTGGCTATTCTAATATCTATCTAATTGGCTATCTAATATCAAGTGTTATATTTTAAAAACATACATACAAAAAAACTAAATGGACTAAGCAGGTTATAATTATACACTGTGTGTGGTGGGAAGTAGTTTTACATCAACTTGACACAAACTAAAGTCATCTTCGATGAGAGAACCTCGATTAAGAAAATGTCCCAATGATATAGAAACCTAGTGCAGTAGAAACTCCCCTGGAATCTATGAAATTAACCCTATCAAAGTATCCTAGTAATGAGAGATACAGAGCCTGAACTGGCCATCTTCTATAACCAGACAAGGCTCCCAGTGGTGGGAATGGGACTCCAACCCAGCTCAAAACTTTCAACCTACAGTCTGTTGTGCCTGCAAGATGAGCTGTGGTAATGGTGGCACAGAACTGGTCCAACTTGAGGTCCAATCCATGAGAGGGAGTCCATACCTAAGACTGCCTGGATTGCCAGGAACCAGATGCAGGACAGCCCAGAAACCCAGGATAGAACCAAATATGACTGGGAAAGAATAGTCAATAAAATGAATCCTAACAATGTCCTGCTATACTTACAGAGGTAGCCCAGTCATCATCAAAGAATCTTCACCCAGCAACTAATGGGAGTAGATGCAGAAATCCTCAGCCAAACATTAGGGGATCCATGGGAACCCTGAAAAAGAGGGGAAAGAAGGATTGGAAGGAGCCAGAGGGGCAAAGATAACCCAGAAGAACAATGCCCATAGAAACAATTAAGCAGGGCTCATAGGAGTTCACAGAAACTGAAGTGACAATCATGGAGCCTGAATGGGTCTGAGCTATGTTCTCTGCATATTCATTATGATTGTGTAGTTTGGTGCTCTGGTGAGACCTCCTAAGAGTGAGGATGTCTCTGACTCTTTTGCCTATGCTTGGGACTCTTTCCTCCTTCTTGGTTGCCCCATCCAGTCTTGATAATGAGGGTTTGTGCCTAGTCCTACTGTAATGTGTTTTCGAGGCCATGTTCAGTGGATATCCCTGGGAGGCCTGCTCTTTGTTTTTGGAAGGGAAACAAAGTGGGGGGAGTGGAGGGAGGGGAAAATGGGGATCCAGCTGTAGGCAAGCCAATAAGGCATTTTCTTAATCAATGATTGATGAGGCAGGACCCAGTCTATTGTGAGAGGTGCCACCTCTGGACTGGTGCTCCTGGGTTCTCTAAGAATACAGATTGAGCAAGCCAAAGTGAACAAGTGAGGAAGCAGCACCCCTCTATGGCTTCTACACCAGCTTCTGCCTCCAGGTTTCAACACACACACACACACACACACACACACACCCGACTTCTTTCAGTGATGGGTTATTTCAGTGTAAGCCAAATAAACCCATTCCTCCCCAACTTACTCTTGATCATGGTGTTTCATCATAGCAGTAGTAACCCTAATTAAGACAGGTGTGTGTGTGTGTGTGTGTGTGTGTGTGTGTGTGTGTGTGTGTATGTATGTGTGTGTATGTATGTATAACTGGTAAAGAAAAAGGAGCCTATGAACTTGAGAGAGAGTTGAGTGGGCCATGAAAAGGGTAGAGAAAGGATAAGGGGGGAAGGAAATGATGCAAATACAGAACACACATATGAAATAAAATAAAATAAAGAACTTTTTGTTTGTTTGTTTGTTTGTTTTGTTTTTCAAAAAGGAACTATCCATAGCCAAGAATCTACACTTAGGTCTTACTTTTTAGGTGAACTCTAAACAAATATTATACCTATTAGCCAATGCTGAGGGAAAATGGCACAAGGGTTTTCTTTTTTGAAGAAAGTAGATGTTTGGTTCTCATCTCTGTGACAAAATAGCTGACATAAGCAACTTATGGGAAGAAGGGTTTAAGTCATAATTTCAAAGAATGGCAACTGACCCCACTGTCTGGGACCTAAACTGAGGCTGGGAATCATGGAGGGTATGGTGTGGTGGGACAAAGCTGCCCACCTCTTGCTGGCTCAGAGTAAAAAAGAGCCACAGGAAGCCAAGCCAAGACACACTCTCAGAGACATAGTGACACTCCCTCCCTAGCCAGACACCACCTGCCATAGCTGTACCACCTCCCAATAGTTAACTTAGGTTTCAACTCCATCAGTAGGTTCAACCATTGATTAGGTCTAAGCCCTCATGGTTCAGTTGTCTCTGGAAATAGCTTTATAGATGTACTTGGAGATATGCCTCATCCATCTAGGCCTCCCCCTTTCCTCTTTCTCTCTCTCTCTCTCTCTCTCAATTTTATTCTTATTTTATGTGTATGGGTGTTTTGCCTGCATGTATGTTTGTGCACCGCATGCATGCAGTCCTCTCAGATACCAGAAGGTGTTGGATCTTCTAGACTGGAGTTGTAGGCAGTTGTTAAATACATCCAGACCTCTCAGTCCAACTAAACACAGAAAAGATTAGCCATTACCAAGAAAGTTCTGGCTGTTTGTTCCCATGGCTGTGTAGCTCATCACAGTATTTTATCCATGCTGCCTCTGGGGGAAAAATATGCATGATAGAAAGGCCTTCTTATCTCAGGCAAATTGGGCAAAGCATCCCAGATAAGAAACTTCTCTTGCATTTCCTTTAGGGCACAGACCTTCAGTAGATAGACTTAATTGAAATTTGTACAGAGAGAATCATTCGCTTCTGGAATTTGTGGATCCCATACATTGTCATCCCTACACACTGTGAACCCCCTTTCTGCTATGCAATCATCCTTGTCACAGTTGAGCCATGATGGAGGTCAGACAAAGGTCTAAGGAACATTTGAAAGTTTGCTTTAACAGCACTCATTTAAATGTATAGCCCCGATCCACTCAGACACACTAATGAAGGTAGAGAGACAATCTGAGTCGTGAGTATTTCTATTCTCTAGATGCCCTCCACACCTGAGAGTGATACTGCAAGAGAAAGATGACTGCTCTCAGGGGCAGCTCCATGCTTTCTCCTTGAGGAGTATTTCTGGCACATCCTTCTCAAACTGCAGTACCAAGCCCAACCCAATGCAGAAGATTTGGACTTCGATAATTAAATATTTTCCCCTCCAGGACCTTTTTTCCTTGATTCTTCCTCTATGCATATACTTTGTCTAAAAAGGAACACAATTAGAATCTTCTCCTCCCTTCCAACAGAGTATTATTTTTGCTGACCCAACACTGGCTCATTCCATGATTAATCTCCCCAGTGCTCTAAAAGGGCAAATAGGTGACAAGTGGGAGAGAAGTGCTTCTGTGAACACACTTTTTACTGGAACCCATCCTATTGCAAAGCGCTTCTGCCAGATTCCATTAGGAAATTGCAAGCAGATGCATATATCCAAGTGCTTTCTCCTTTCGTACTCATAATATATAGACATCAGATTGCAGGGAGGGGCAGGGCTGACTGCCTCTCATGGTTCCCTGTGCACAGCAGACATTCAGGCCAATGTGACGAATCCCAAGCATGCAGCTCATGTGCACATGAAAACATAACATAGACCCTCCCCCGCATCAGTGCAATTCTATCCAGACAGGGAAGAACAAAGTGACAATCAATATGTTGTACTTCAGAATGTCAGATGAAGGCCGTGATAAGATGAGCAGGCTGCCCCAGGAATATGAAAGAACAGAAATACCTAAGGATTGATTAGGGCCTGGGCCAAATTCCAGGCTTGAACTCATCACAAATTATGCTAAGAGCTCCCAAGGGAGGGCTTCAATTGGCAATATTTTGAGCCATGCATTCCATTCTCCTGATACAGACATCACGCCTGCCTGGGAGATGACTGGAGAATGAAAAGCCCAAGCAAGAAGTGAATTCAGAAAGGCTGCTTTCCCATCAGAAGTCTGAATTTTCCTGAGACATTCTCACCACCTTTAAAAGAGAGAATTTTATTATTCCACTTTGTCATTCTGGCTCCTAATGAAGGCCAAAGCCAGCACGCAGAATGATAAAGAAAACCTCAGATGACAATGGCACTGAGCAGGTAGGAAGACTGCAGTGTGACAGAGACATCCAGATGGAATCGTACAGGGAAAGCTGGAAGAGAGATACGGTCGATCTTTAAGGCAATGTCCTTTAAGATGTTTTCCTATTCTTTCAGGAACATTTAGGTCATTTCTGTGTGTGTGTGTGTGTGTGTGTGTGTGTGTGTGTGTACAGAGACATATACTTAATCACTAGCATATTGTGTGAAAAGAAAAATCTATAGAGCTTCAAGACCTCCAAAATATATAGCCACAGTTCCAGTCTTCATTACCAAAATAACTAGAGGAAATGAGAGACAGGTGGGGGAAAGCTTTCCTGAGCCATGCCAGGACTTTGTTTTAATTCGGCTTGTGTATGGCCTGCTCCTGCCTCCCCATCTCCTGAACCATGTATTCAGAGGTTAAGCTACTAAAATCAAGCAAATACACTCAATTTCCTCTAGCTCTAACCTCTGCAGTAGGAAACATATTCCTCTTGAAATGACATGAGCGGCAGGAGTCTGAATTAATCAAAGACCATGTTGAGACTACCTGGATGGGCAGTGAAAATCTGAAGAGTTCTTTATTTCTTCAGTGGATAAAGGAAATCTCCCAGAGAGCGGTGTGTATGGTCTGTTGGCGTTAGGGATGGTTCACTTGGTATTAGTATCCAACAATATCTTTTGCTAGTGACTGGTAACTGGAGAAAAGGAACATGGTGTAGACCTGAGGACATACCTCCTTCTCCTTTCCATAGACAAGACACATTGCTCCCTTTATATTCTTTAGACAGATGTTTTAATCCTTTGAAATGTTAGAACCACCTGAGAATTTAAAGTGACCATTAGCATATGCTTTGAATATATACCAGAGACCACTGTCCACAAAGGGAGTGTAAGACCCAATTCTACTTGATGCAGGATCCTTCTTTGTTAGTTTACAGCATGGCTCTGGGAGCATCACACACCATTTCAGTAGACAAGGGGGTGGGGGGGCAGGAAATGCATTTATGCTCTGCATCTGCCCCTTCCTGGTTGCTAACCTTTGACAAGTCATTTAACCTCTGAATAACTCAATTTCCCTATCTGTGAACTGAAGCATTGAAGTAGATCATTCCCATTTCTGCTATAAAATTCTTACGATGTCTAAGTCTCTGATCTATTGGGAAAGGCTGTGCTACTGTGGATTTGTTGTACTTAGAGCCCCATGGAGCTAGAAAGACTTTAAAGTGATACATGACTATGACAGAAAGTTAAGAGGGTCACCATGTTCCTCATGAATGGACTGGCTCAAAATTCAACTCTGTGCAAGAAAAACTTCAGCTGTGGTGCACTCCCACAAAAGCTGCTCCCCAGAGAGGACAGAACTGCCACTTTAGGGCTTCAACTCACTCCCTCCTGTCAGCTTAGCCTCTGGGTGCCCCAAGAACACACTGTCTTTCTCTTATTGAGCCTCTAATTTAATGAGAAGATGGGAACAAATGCATCCAAGATGACTGTGTTCTCACCAACCTCCCCGACTACCCAACAGACACAAACATTACACACAGTGGAAGTGGCTCTCATGCTGATACATAGATCATGGCTAAATGGACATGGGCCCCTAGGAAGGTGTGGGTTGTTGCACTTCCTGGTCAGATATGTTCAAGGTCAGATGTTCTTTTGTGTCTGGAGTCAAGGATAAAGAACTTCAACTGCAGGCCTGATGCCTCCCAAGGTCCAAAAAACTCAATGCATTGTTGCCTGGTTTCTGCCATTCTTTCCTTTTGGCTATACTGACACAGCATCTCTTGGTTTACATAATGGAGTCTACCTGCAGGAGCTGCACTGACATCCATGTTCACTCTGCTGTCCTGGGAGTGGGGCACATGGCTATGCTCAGCCTTCCTCAAAACCTGAGATCCATGAGAAACATAGCTAAAGAATCTCTTGAAGTTTTGCCAATCATTTCCCACCTCACCTGCGTGGCTGTTTTCCTGTACCCTGTCTTAATCGTGTGTTTTGGCTTTTGTAGCACTTGCTTTCACTCATGCCATTGTATTGACACGGCACTCTACCTGGATGATGCAAAAATAGATTTGCTGGGTTGAATTCACTGTTTGAGGTTATTGAATTTCTCTCTTTAATTCCTCTCTATTCCTCATAATGTAAATGTATTCAAGCTTTTTGAAAACCCTGAATTTCTATGGATTGAATAACAAGACAGACTTTCAAGTGGGCTGCTTATTTTCTCTTCATTATTTCTAGCTGATAGGTACTGTTATAATTCTAATCTTCTTCTACACCATATTCAGACTCTGAAGTCCTAACCCCCATACCAAAGAATGCGGCTTTATTTAGAAACAGTCATGCTAAAGTTAAGTTGGGAAAATCATGCTAGAGCAGGGTTAGCCCCTCACCCAATATGATTGGTGTCCTTGTTAAGGCGGCTCTGAGAGACACACACAGGAAAGCATCATGGGCCACAGCAGGTAGTCATCAATCACCATGTCTCTATAAGGAGCATGGAACAAAAGTAACAACCCCCCAGAGCCTAAGAGAGCCACCTTGAATGAGGACTACTCAGCTCCAGAACTTCGATCAAGAAAGCTCTGTTAAACCCCTCTGTTGGCCGCACTTATGGCAGCCTTCAGCAACTCAGCAACAATAACCACATCTGGATACCTTCCTCTAGGATCTTCCTTAGGCTGCGGAGATGGTGTAGGGAGTAAAATCTTGCTGCTATGCTGATGAACTGAGTTTGGTCCCCAGAACTCACATGATGAAAGAGGAGATATGACTCTCAAAAGGTGTTTTCTGACCTCCATGTGTGTTCAACACATGCATGTATGCACAAAATTAAATAAATAAATGTAAAAAATTAAACCACCAAGAACACGTCTCTAACAATTTGAATGTGATTAATTTGCCCCCCCCCCACACACACGCACACACCACAAGCACACACACACACCACACACCACAAAGACATACCAAAAACAAAAACAAAAATAAAACCACCCTCCCACACACATGTCCACACCCAGACACAGAGGTGTATGTGGGATTGGCTCCACTGGGAATGCCCCATAGACCATGCTGTAATCATCAACTTCAGGGGGGGAAGCTTCAGGGGGGAAAAAAACAAAAACAAAAACAAAAACAAACAAACAAAAACAGTTACATATTCATCGGTTTAGGCCCTGTCATGATTCCTTTCAAGAAGCTGCCAATAGATTTTAGTCATGTTCTGGCAAAGGTTTCCCCGACCACAAACACTACATAGTTGCAGAATGAGTCACCACCTTGAGTAATCTAATTCTTGACCAGTACATGCCTGCCGCTCACAGCACAGCGTCGTCTGCTTGTGGGTTTTGTTTTGATGGGTTCCCTGGATCTTCTTAAATACTTTCTAAGGGTCAAGTTAAAGACTTACTATGAATCCTTTGGGAGTCAGTGGCCTGTGAACTGGCTAGTCATCAAGAACCAAAATGCTAAGTTTCATTAAGCCTTCTCATGCGTTAAGCACAGCTTGATGCACCCTTATCACAGGGGAAACAGTAAATGTAAGTGAGAAACTTGGTCTTCTCATGTTGTAAGACTTTTTTTCTGGAGAATTCAGAAAGGGAACAAGGGGGGGGGAATAAGAGAGGGGGGAGAGAAAGAGGGAGGGAATGAGAGAGAGAGAGAGGGAGAGAGAGAGAGAGAGAGAGAGAGAGAGAGAGAGAGAGAGAGAGAGAGAGAGAGAGAGAGAGAGAACTGAGTTCCGGGGAAAGATGTCAGTGGAGTGGAGACCACCCGTGTCTCCAGACAGGCTCTGGGAATTCAGCATGAGCACCAGACGTCTGGATGCCTGCAGGAAGAACAGAACAAAAGTATTACCAAATAGTTATTTCTATCAGAGACTAAATAAAGCAAATAGATCTCTGAGCTTATTTTTGCATGTATGTGTGGCTGAAAGACATTTTCCTTATCCACATGTTATAATCACAAGATTCCTTGTGTGTGTGTGTGTGTGTGTGTGTGTGTGTATGTGTGTGTGTATCAGCACATTTGTGTGCACGTAAGTGTGGAGATCAGAGGTCAATCTTTGCTGTTGTTCCTCATTATATTACTTTTCTGTGGCTGTGATAAAAAAAAATACCATGACCAAAAGCAACTTATAGACTACCGTGTTTATTTTGGTTGCAGAAGGATAAGCCATCATTGTGGTGGGCAGCAGCTGGCAGGAAGGTGAGAAATCACATCTCCATCCACACACAGGACACATAGAGTAAATTAGAAGAGGGGAAGACTATAACAGGCCTCCCTCAGGTATGTACTTCCTCCAGCAAGACCACACTTGCCAAAGCTTCCATAGTCTCCCCAAACAGTGCCACCAATTGAAGACCACGTGTTCACCCCTACACAGTAACAGCTTTTAAAAGCTGGAAACCAGGAGCACATTGCAGAGCCTGCAAGCAGCTCCGGAGGTGGGGGAGTGTCCTTTCCTGGTGCCTCAGCTTGTCCTGGTGCTCTCAGGCTCTTTGCTGCTTGGCTTGTCTGAGAGTCTTCTTTGCTTACTCTTTGGAGGGTGGGGCCTAGTGAACTTGGTTAGTTTCAGGAACTTCCTGAAGCCATTTTGAGTTATCTTCTGGCTTCAGGAGCTTTCCTACAGGATAGGATATTTCAGTCTTGGAGGAAAGGGAGACACAACTGGCTAGCCAGGGAGCTCAGGGATCTATCTGTCTCTATTTCCCCAGAACTAGGGTTATAAGAGCATAACAGCACCCCATCATCCATCATACACCCCCTTTTTTTTTGAGACAGAGTCTGACCTGCAAATTGACCTCCAAATTACCACCATCTGCCTGCATCCTCCTCCTGAGTGCCGGGATTAAAGGCCTGAGCTACCATATCCAGCTGTATCTGACTTTCTATGTGGATTCTGGAGATTAAAGTCAGATCTTCACACCTGGACTGAGTATCTCTTCAGCTCAGATTTAACCAGGAAATATTTTATTCTTTAGGAATTGTAAGTGGAGGCATTTTAAATGTTGTAACATTTTCTCATAAGGACAATTTTACCAGTGTCTGGCCAGCTTTCTCTGAATTTCACTTTCTTCTAGTCACTTTCTGATTTTTTCTTCTTCCATGAGTAGAAGATAAATACTATCATGATAGGTAATCTTAGTTGTCAACATTAATGGCTTTAGAACCAATTAAAAGGCAAGATACTGAGCATTCCCAAGATTTTTTTTAGATTATTCAAAGTGGAAAGGCCCACCCTAAATGTGGGGAAAAGCTCCTAGTGGCAGACCAGATAAAGGAAGTGCTTGCCTTCATTCTTGCTGGCAAGTTCATCTATCATGCTGCTGACATTGTTCTATCCCTTCACTGATATTAGAACCAGCTTCTTCAGGGTTCCAAAGTACAATGAAGATAAGCACCCCTCCAGGATTCCTCCAGGCCTCCATCATTAAATTATCCAGCTCATGGACTAAGCAATGATGGGATTCTGCGCTTCTCCAGGAGGAGACAGCCATTGTTGGACTACCAGACCATGTTGTATAAGCCAGTCTACTAAGTATAATTTTAATACATGTTTGTCCCATCAATTCTGCCCCTCTGTAGAACCCTGACTAACACAGTATGGAAACAGAAATGGGAGAAATGGAAGAAAAGTTCCAGAAATTTGTTTCAACCGCGTCATCCCATCCTCTAACCTTAATGAATAACAATGTCAGGTCTTCAGCTTCTTCCCTGGGTGGGGAGGCCTCTACAGCAGCTGAAGAGTGTCCGTTTAATCACATTTGTCATGACTTACATTTTCAAAGAAATACACAACTCTCCTAAAACCAGCTCTGCTATCAAAACAGCTCTGAAAACAGTGGTGCCACGATTATAAAGATGAAAGAGCCCAGGTGATGTGACACAGTGTCAGGGAGTCCAAAGACTTCGCCTCTGTGCTCCTTATTCTCTATCTGCTAGAGCAGCTTGCCCTGAAGCAGCCATCTACACAAAGAAAGCTGCCTTTAACTCAGACCAGGTAGGTCCTCCTCACCACAGGACATAGTTTCTGCTTCCTTATCTGCAGAGCAAGGTTAATGCCACCAGTGTCCACAGATGAAGAGAAGAAAGCCAAGCAATGCCAATGGAGAGGTGATAGACCATAGGTATGGCACACAAAATGGCAAAGACATTATGTTTCGTGATTCCAATTTATAATTTAAAAGTTATAGTAGTAAAAAAAAACACTTTTACTTGCATAAAAAATAGACATATAGGTCAATGGGACAGAAACCCAACTTTATAAAGTCAACAGATCCTCAACAAGATCATTAAGAAGACACAACAAAGGGTCGCCCCCCTTCTTATAACCCAGAATGGCTTCAAACTCATGATTCTCTTTCCGTTTACTAAGATTACATGTGTAATCTTAGCCACTAGTTTTCTCAATAAATATATTGATAAAAATGGATAACCACATGCCAAAGAATGAGATGGGTTTAACTTATGCCATACACAGGAATTCAATCCGAGATGTGAAAACCTAAAACCAACAAACTAGACCAGGGTGTAGAAGAACACTTCCTTGGCCTTACCAATAACTCTTTTGATGCTTTGTTAAAGACTCTGGCAACAAAAGCAGATATAAATAAACAGGACCACCCACAATAGAGCATCTGCACAGCAAAGGAGACAGCCAACAAAATGAGTAGGCAGCTTATGGAGTGGAAGGAAAGGTTTGCAAAGTTAAAGTAATAAATATAAACTACATAAAGAACTCACATAACAACTCAAATAACAAAAACAAAAACAAATAATCTGATAAGAAATACACAGAGCATCTATCTGAATAGAGATTTTAAAAATAAACTTAAAACTGTCCAACAGGTATGTGAAAATGCTGTCAGTCACCAATCATGAAAGACTGTACCTCAAGGCACAGGGAATACTCACCTCATGGCCAAGGGGAAGAAGGGAGGGAACTTTATTCTGTTGAGAAAGATGGGACTGGTTTAGCCATTATGGAAAATACTACAGAGGTTCTTCAAAAATAGAACTACCATATGACCAAGCTCTTCCAAATACATACTTAAAGGAATACATACCTAAAGGAATTCTCCTGGGACATTGAATGGTCCAAAAGAAATGAACCAGCACCTGATAGAGATATTCATGTTCCACATTCATTACAGCCTTCATAGTGGCCAAGATACAGAAACACTTGTCTCCATGAATGGATGATAGGAAACTTTACAATGGGACTAGGATAGATGTCAGTGGTATAGCTTTGTCTAGCATCCTAACTTTGTACAAGACCTTTGGGCCAACTCACAGTATCAATCCTAGAACTATAACGTTTTCTAAATATCAGATATCAAAATATAAGCTCCAATATTATTCATCCTTAAAAGGAGAGATCTTGTCATTAATAATACCATTAAAGGACTCAAACTTGGAGGGTACTATACAATGAATTAAGGCAGACATACTGCATGATCTCACATGTAGGGACTAAAATATTAAATACAATGATAAAATAGGACAGCAGTTTACAAGGGGTGCAGAAGGGTGGGAAAAAGATGGGGAACTGAAGATCAAAGAATGTAAAGTTACAGTTACATAAGATGAGTAAGTGTAGGGATCTAAACCACAGCATGAGGGCTGTGGCTAATAATATTTTATCATAGATAGGAAATTTGCTGTTGTTCTTACCACAAAAGTAACTACATAAAGTGGCAGGTATAGAAATCTGCTTCATTATAGTAATCTATTCACTATGTATATAGAAGCATCATGTCCACTGTAAACATGTGCAATAAAAAAGAAACTGTGCCATGGGAAGAGCACTTAATTGGTGTTTCTAAAACTCAGTTTCCTTATCTGTCAAGTGAGCTGATGCTAGAATCTTGCCTATATGGTTGTTGTTGAAGAAAAACAAACAGTTCACTCATGCGAGAGCTTAGCACTAGCCATTGCATGAATGTTGGCTCTAGTCAGCAAAGCCACCCCTGTTCAGTCCAGTTTGAGTGAAGCAAGCCTTGCCAACATGAATGAAAACAACCTTGCATGGGACTCTAGGAACCCATGTTGTAATCCAGTCTGCTTGGGCTCTTTGTTCCAATGTCAATTTCAGCTCTACACTCTCAAACAGTGTGTGTGTGTGTGTGTGTGTGTGTGGCGCGCGCGCAGACTAGACCACTTCTATTTTGTTTTTACAAAATGGATGTCCTAGGTCCATAGCAAATATTATGTTGTTGAAAATGGGTCACCTTCCTTGTATCCCTACCATGCTGAACTGCAGGATTGGGAAACATAGCCCTCCCATCAGGGAAGAGAGGTAACCCACTCAACATCTTACATTCCTCTCCAGAGAGGGGCACTATGACAAGAGTACTCCAAAGGCTACTTGGCAGCCACAGAGCCAAGTTTAGTGAACATACACTAGACCAAGTCATCATATGGACTAAGAAAAAGCCAGCTCCAGCTCGACCTCTCAGCAAGTAAGGAAACAACCAGTGACATGCCTGGCAAGTCATTGGCACTTAAGACAAGCTGGGGTGAAAGAGAAAAGCAATGTGTTATCCTGTTGGGAGCAGTGTCTGTCCGATCATGGCTCAGAAGATGATAGGGAAAGGAAAAGAAACACAGGCACAAGCTAATCTCAGAATCTCGTCTGTCTCGGGCCTATGCACACTAATTCTTAATCAGTAACTACATTTCCTCTATCCCAGGTCATCTGAATATGTTCATCTTTATATGTTGCCAGAGGGTCAGATAAATCACATACATCCACAGTCACATGAGTAGAGATGGTTTTACCTACTTGGGGCACCTGCGTGGTTTTCAGAGACTTACATTTGGAAGGTGAACACAGAGAAGTGTACCCGAATTGCCACACTGTCTTCTTCCAGCTTAACATTCCAGAAATAATTTTGTTCACCATTTGGAAACATTTTATTTTCCTCTTCCTTCTGGGAGGTCCTATAGGACCTGTTATTAAGACCTTAAACTTTCTATCCTGCCTGCTTGGTTTTTTCTCAAAACTTAAACCTTTCAACACGCGACTTGCTGCTTCGTGGGGACACGCGCACTAAGTGCCACTATCTAGAAGCATTGAGAGAGGCTGACTCTGCCTGCTTCTATTCATCTGTAAATGACATTAAGGGCCAGCCACATACTAAACACTGAAGCAACAAATCTGAATAAAGCTGAGCCCTTGAATTCCAATTACAGAGAGTGAAGGAATTAATGCAAAGTGCGAAGTGGAAAGTGCAGCTTTCCAACTACAGGACTGCGGACATGTGCCACCAAATGCAGTGGTGAGACCACATCACCTCCTGGGAAAGATGGTCCTGGGACCCTAGCCCAGAGTGACATCACCAGAGCTGAGCTCCTGTGGCCTGTGCAAAACAGCCCAGGGAGAGCTTACGCCTGCATCTGTGTGGGCCTTTCTTTTTTTGTTTCGCCTAAGAACTCCAGACTCGTCTTGGAGCTGTGGAGAGAAGGGCCTTTGTGTGCAGCTTGCCTCAGTCCCTTTATTCTCCTTCTCGTCTCATTTCCCTTTTGTTTCCCCGCGTCTGGCAGTGTCTGAGACTTTCTCTCTTCTGCCTGTGCTCTCCTGCTGCACTCCTCTCATCCCCTCCCCCGGGGTGGGTTAGGGGTGGGGGTGGGGGCTGCTCCAAGTGACACCTTGCAAGTCACCAGCTCCCTTCACAGTGCAAAGACCGAATTTACATCCAGTATTTTTATTTGGAAGCAAAAGGAGTAATTTAAGAATGCTCCCCCCTCCTTTCCTTTTCTTTTTGATTTTGTTTTTTTAAATGAATCTTCCTATGTTGACCAGGCAGCCTCAGACTCTCAAACCCAACCGATTCTCCTGCCTCAGCCTCCCGAGAGCTGAGACTAAGGCCTGTGCCTCGTGCTTGGCTTTGTCTCTTTATATTCATGCATCTGACCCAAATGAGACAATCACATCACAAATGTTTTCTGTCTCCAAATGCCTGTATTTCTAGAGAAAATGAAGAGTCGGAGAGGAATGTCTGAGATGGGCAAGCCAAGGGAATATGTTACTTGCTAGCATCTCCCCTGGGTGTTAGGCTTTGGGACTGTTTGTCTCTAATGGGGTGAAACAAGGATACCATTGTTGGTGTTCTCTCTACAGTTCTGAGAGTGAAAAGTAACAATGTTCTCTAGGTTATACTCCAGTACAATTTCCTTATTGAAAGCCTGCTTTTCAGAAGGTTTCAATGTGGAGTGTGGATTTTGGAAATCAGAAGAGTGGGCTCAATGAGATGGTCTCTGGACCTGTGGACTGGGGCATGGACCAGAAAAGCACACACTGAAACCTGGCAGACTGCAAGGGATGCACCCAGGCTCCATCCTTTGTGATGGTAGCTTGAGTCAGCTGCTTGACTGCTCTGTGCCTTGGTCCTGTCTGTGATGGAAGAATCGGCAGAAACCGGCTCATGGCAGCCTAGTGGTGGCTATTAGTTTTTTTTTTTTTTTTTACAGAGTTCTTTGTTCTGTATTTGGTAGGCAACAACCACTGGTGTGTCTATTATGACAACCAAGAATCTGGGGGAATATCCAGGGAAAGGTAGAATTGTTTTCTTGGTCTGTATTTAATGGATGAAATACTGGCCTATTTGGGGCTTGTTTGGTGAAGTGCTTACCACCATACATGAAGTGCTAGGTTGCATTCCATAAATACAGATGCGGTGTTATATGCCTATACTGGTATATGTGAGAGGGATGCAGGAGGATCAGAAGGTCAAGATCATCCTTAGCTACACAGCAAGTTCAAGACCAGCCTGGGCTGTAGGAGTCCAAATCTAAAACTAACAATAAATAAAACTACTAGCATTTTAATACACGCATAAAGCCAGATCTAGAAGACACGACTGAAAAGATCCCATCTCATAACAATGCTATCAACCGAAGTTTTGCACAGTGTGGAGGACACTGCTGGGCCACTGCAAGGGGGAAAATAGAGTTGTCCCAATAGCAGTGCAGTTGTGAAGTTGCCTTGTGATCTGTGCCTTTCAGGACTTAGGTGTCTGAGTTGCAAAAGACAACCCTTTGCAAATAGACACCTTTCCCAGATTCCTGGGTTCACAGAAATCCACAATTCACCAAGGCAGTTTGCTCAACTCTAATTAGGAAGCTGATTGCTGGTTGGCCCTGCACAAAGGACTTTTAATTAGAGCTGAGAACGCTTAGAAAAATCCACTTGGCAAGTCAACTCCCTCTCTCTATCTCTTTTTTAACATCTCGCCAAGATCACAAGGAAAGGGGGAGAGCTTAATTACAGTTGGTGTATATATCTTTAAGAAAAAAATACATTAAGTGCTTTAAAATAGGCTCTCTTGGCTCTGTGATCACAAGGATTTTACTCACTTCTTATCCCTGATTGGTCTCATTCTCAGTTACAGATGAATCAGACACATTTTGAGCAGCTTTAAGATATGCTTTTCATCCGAAGCCAAGTAGGCAAATGGCAGTGAATTCCCCAAGCTCTTCCAGATGATCTCATAGGTTCCTCTGGCTCCACTTTGGGCTGTTTGCACTCTATGATGCTGTTATCTTCAACAGCCCCCTCCTGCTGGTGTCCAAGGAGAGGCTATAGTGCAGGCCTGGCAATGTGTCCATTGTCTACAGGGAAAGATGAAGCCCTGCAGTATGTGCATATGGCAGCTGTCAATCAACAAGGAGAACAAGTAGAGCCTATGAAACAGAGTGAGCCAGGATGGTGGTCCTGGAAGGTGTGCCAGCAAGAAGAGAGCCCAGGAGATGAATGTTGCTCTTAGGTCCCTCAAGAGAGCATATTTATTGCCTAAGTCATTGCCAACCTATCATTAAGTCTCCTGGCCTGACAACAGGTGACCCACGTAACCCATCAATCCATTTGAACTTGGCAGTGGCAGCTAGGGACTTTTAAATTATTTATATGAAATATTTGCTAGTACACGGGGCAGCTGAACCCAGCATAATGTATGATCAGGATGATTCCAGAAAGCTCAAATCAGCCATGCGGTTGTGTGAGCACTCCCAGCAGAGACATCCTTTTCCTGCTCCCTTCATCTCTACCTTCCCTCCTCCCCAGCTCTGCATCTCCTGTGCTAAAATCCCTTTTATCTAAACTCAGGGACCTGAAGTTCTGCTGCTGAATCCCCCTCCCCCATTAAAGCTTACTATTTGTACTCAATGCAAAAATAAGAAACTGGGTAGAACTAGATGTCACTTCCTTCAGAAAGGGATATATCAATCGTTGTTGAGCCCCATCCAACTCTTTCACACTGCTAAGGCACGATGCTTTGTACAGACTCTTGAGCTTGGCTCTGTAGAATGGATCTTCAATGTGGGAGCATTCCCTCCCATGATCTGTAGGGATTTTAAAGTCCTCTGCCTCCTGATTTAGGGCAACTGAGTGAGGTGTGAGGTGTCCAGCTGCTTTGAAAGCTTTCCCATCACACTGGGCTCTCTGGGGCACATGTTTTTTCTCTGCAAGCACCTTCTCAGGTCACCCTGCTCCTGTAGTAGCAGCATGACAAACACACTGAATTGTTCTGTATTAACAGTCACTAAGCCAAAACCCTCTAAAGAGTAAAGAAAATATTGGATAGAGAACAGCCTAATTCAAGCCAGGTGAATTTCCCAAACCCACGGCTGGTTTACTGATGTGTGTATATTTCTCCTTTACATCATTCTTACCCCCATCCTAGAGAGAGATCAGACATGTATTTATCATGTTAGGTTCTTCACACTATTAAAAATAATCAAGTTTATGAGTTCTTTCCCAACTGCCAAGGACACAAACTAGAATTCGGCACCAGCCCCTCGATGCTCTGGAGAGGGAAAGGAAATATCTTTCCTCCTTCTACAGATGGAGAAAACTGAACCCAGGGGAGACTGTTTTGCCTAAAGGTAGAAAGTGTTTTAATCCTAGACTTTTATTGTTATCTCTTTAAATGTCTTCCTAAGGGTGGTAATGAGCTTGGAACACTCATCAGGAGAAAGCCCTGTCTGAAGACTTGTTTATAAAATTATTTCAATAAAATCCACCATCAGATTGTCTAGGGTGGGTCTTCAAACCAAGTGGCTTCCTTAATGAGCACACTCATCAGGACAGCAGGCCTCGTTACTGGCTTCTCCTACACATGGTCAAGGCAGGTAGGAAGGCTGCTCCAAATTCATTAGTACTAAAGACCAGAGCGCTAGAAGGTTTGGGGGCTAGAGCCTGGTTCATTTCTCATTTGTTTAATTATTTTAAAGGTTAGGTGGAGAGGTGTTTGTGGCAACTAATGATCTGACTTCAGAGAGCAATGGCTGTAGAGCATCCCCTTGTTACTGGAGGGAGGCCACTGGAGGTTGACAGCCCATCTGGCTGTGGCCTCCTAATTGGCTGTTCTTGTGCCTCCATTATCCTGCTCCTGATGTCTGCCTGCCTCCCACACACTTACTACACAGAGCACTGCATTCCGAAGTGTCTAGCACTCTGGGTACACAACAGCTTGGTTACTATCAATAGGTGAGTGATAGGTGTAAGAGGCCAAACTGGAGCTACAGAATGGCTAGGTTATCAAATGCTCCATCAATCAAAGGTGGTAAAGTGCCTGTTGATCCCAAAGACCCAGTCATTCACACAACACACACACACACACACACACACACACACACACACACACACACACACACAATCCCGGGTTGGCTCAGTTGTCCCTGCACTTTTGCAGAACCAGAGAATGTAAAGCAGGGTAGGCCTCACTATTGCCTGTGCTGCCTAATGGGAACTTAGCTGCTCAGGACTTTACTCCACATTTCTCTTTCCTGTGTGAAGATGAACGAGACATAAAAAGTGTGGAGAGGAAAATGACATCATCCACGATGACATCATCCATGATCACACCACTGAGGCACATGTTCATTTGCTGAGGTGTAAGTGTAAGTTCCAAAAGGCACTTGTTTCCCATTTAGATACAATCAGATCCTACCTTTCCCATTGGATACTTTCTTGAGCACCCTCCCATGTCTTTATGCAGTCTTCAAGCCTATGATCCTTGTCAAGTGCATGGATTTCATTGTGCAATATACTATGATTTCACTACCCCTTGCGTTGGTGTGTGGGTAATGTTCTGTTTAGTAGTTATCAAGGAGAATTCTACAATGCACACTCCTTTACTTTGCCCACTTCTGTATTTTTGGAGGGATAGGAGTTTTCAAAATGAAACTAAGTCCACTAACATTTTGAAAATTGTATATTTGTGAAACCAGTGTGGCACCAAGTTACATACTGAGAGCTATGTTTCATATATCCATCAAACTGAATGTTTGCTACACTTACCTTTAAAGACACGCCTCAAAAATTTAGGAGTTTTAAAGCATCCTAATTTTAGAACAGCTTCTGCTGTCCCGCAAACTCCCTTAGGTCCACTTGTAGTCAACTCCCACTCTCACAGTTGTCTCTCAGAAGCTACCAACCTGCCCCTTTCTACCTGAATTTGTCTTTCCTTGACTTTATTTATGTATTTATTTGCTTGCTTACTTACTTACTTGAGACAGAGTCTCACCATATTGTATGTCTGGCCTGGAACTCTATATATAAACCAGGCTGATCTCAAACTCACAGAGATTCCTGCCTGTTTCCTGAGTGCTGGGATTAAAGGCATGCACCACCACTCCTGACTGACTTTTCCATATGCTTCATAGACATGAATTAATGTATTTTGTAACTTGTTTATTTCCACTTACCATAGTGTTTCTGATGCTTATCTGTATTTTAGCCTGTGTCCATATATGGTTTATTTTTTTATTGCTTAAAGATATTCTTTAGTAGAGACATGTTCCATTTTGTTTAGCTCTGGATTGTCTGAGGTGTGGGGTCATTATGAACATTACTGCTATAGTAGCAGCATAACCCATGCATTTCATATCATTGAGTCATACATGTCGCCCTGCTGAGTCCTGACTTTTGACATGTCTGTCATTCCCTGAAGTGATAAGTAAAATTTGGTAGATTTCAAACTTCACTTATTTTCTTGAATGGTTTACATAGCATAGAAATCACAGAGCTAGAGAAAAGGGTAGTTAAGAGAGAGCCCTGGCTGTTCTTTCATAGGACCCAAATTTGGTTTCCAGGACCTATGCCACACAGCTCACAACCACTTGTAACACTGCTGGCTTCTGTGGGCACTTACACCCACACATGCAGACACATGCCTTATAATTAAAAAAATAAAAACATAACTTTAAAAAGAAGAAATCACAATTTTTGAAATTTTGAAGAGTTCTTCATTAGGCTGCCTGAAATTGGAAGAAGTTTCAAAAGATTTGTGCAGGTTTTTTGGTTTTTTTTTTTTTTTTTTTTTTTAATCACTGTAAGGAGATTTTTACCCAATGGTTTTGTCAATTTTTTTTTGAAATGTTGACTTTTCCTACATATAATCTATCTGACCAATGTTTAGCACTTTCTCCCAAGAAATCACCCATTTCTTCTATAGCTTCTTTTTTTCTTCTTTCTTTCTTCCTTCCTTTCTCCCTCTCCTTCCCTCCCCCCCCCTCGTTGTTTGTTTGTTTTTGTTTTTCAAGGCAGGGTGTATCTGTGTAGTTTTGGCTGTCCTGTAACTAACTCACTATGTAGACCAGGCTGACCTGAAACTCCCAGAGATAGCCCTATGTCTGTCTGCAAGTGCTGGGATTCAAGGCATCTCTATTTTTTAAATGTTACTTCACTTAACTTCCTGTCATACTCATAGTTTTTTAACTTTTAAAAGTGTGTGTGTGTGTGTGTGTGTGTGTGTGTGTGTGTGTGTGTGTGTACAGGTGCTCATGGAAGCAAGAAGATTGTGTCAAATCCCTTGGAGTGGGGGGTTTCAGAGTTGTGAGCCACCCACAGGGGCTCAAAGAAAAGAATGTGGGCCCTCTGGAGCAGCAGCAATCACTCTTAATCTTTGCGCCATTTCTCAGCCTAATTCCCTCTTGCTTATATATTTATATTGTCTCTTTTTTCAATTTC
Source organism: Phodopus roborovskii (assembly GCF_943737965.1). Classification (NCBI taxonomy): domain Eukaryota; kingdom Metazoa; phylum Chordata; class Mammalia; order Rodentia; family Cricetidae; genus Phodopus; species Phodopus roborovskii. The sequence goes on from NW_026125109.1 coordinate 29,433, forward strand.
CATTTTATTTTGCTTTAAAGATTTATAAGTATTTGCATTTGTCCACTATATTTTCTAATTCATACATTGCTGTGTTTATGTTTACCTTCACTTGTGCTTGTTTTTTAGAGTCATGTGCTTTTTTACTTTCATTACCTCTGGTTTGATAATGAGAATACAGGAGATTGTCAGCACACTTCTTTGTACTGATATGGACAAATTCCAAGAATTCTTATCTATAATATTCTGAGTTTTACACTTTTTTTTAAGAGTCTGAAATTTTTCAAATGTTTAAAGAGTTTAGACTCCCTCAGGTTTTGTTCAAGCTTTTATAATTTCATCCTAGTTTTGATGCAGGTTGGACAAAAGCTCTATCTGTGACCTTACATATTATTTGTTTTACCAGGAGTTTTATGCTTCAAGAAAGGCTTATTCTTTGTTGCTAGGGAATAAAATTCAGTATTTGCCTAGTAATCAACTTTAATGATTCCATATTTTCATGTCTTTTTTTTTCCCCTTTCTATTGATTGTCAAAGTGTGGTGCTTCGGTCTCTTAGAATTCTTTTTCTGTTGATGTCTCCTTTCACGTCAGTCCTAGCTCTAAAGCGAGCTGTTCTTTCACTGCCTGGCATTCATCACTATACAGTCTTCTTGCTGCATTTACCTGCTGTCAACGTCAAATGACAAAATGACTCCTTTATCCTAAGTTCTGCTGTATGAGGAATCCCACTTTCTCTAAATTTTAGTACAGTTCTTCTTTTCTTTTTCTTTGTGTTTGCTTGGAAAATGTTTGGCCATCATTTTATTCTTTTAACAACATAGCATTAATTTCAACATTTGCTGGTACTTTAAAAATCATATATTCTCTCTCTGTGTGTGTGTGTGTGTGTGTGTGTGTGTGTGTGTGTGCGCGCCTGAGTGTATATATAGGGACCATATGCATGCAAGAGCCCAAGGAGGTCAGAGAGGGCACTGGATTCCCTGAAATAGGAGGTACTGTGGTTGTCAGCTGCATTATGGGTGCTGGGAACTAAACCCAGGTCTTCTGCAAGAGCGGGAAGTGCTCTTACCCACTGAGCCATCTCTCCAACAATGACATTTTCTTTTCTGATTTCTTTTAGACTTCATGTTCGCTGTACCGTTCTAGCAACTATAGAGAACACACACAAAACCATCCTGCATCCTGTACCAGGCTTGTCTATCATTTTATGTTTGTTTGTTTGTTTGTTTTTGTTTCTCCCTTTAAAAAGAAGTCTACTGAGCATGTTCAAAGAAACCTGGAAGCGCCTCTGAGGGTCAGCAGGCCAAGGAGCAATGAAGCCGGAAACCCCTCATTCCATACCAGAGAAGGGGACAGAGTCATCACAGAACAGCTTTCGGTTCTGTTTCCTTTCTTGAAACCCCAAACAGCAAATCACATCTCACATTCCCATCTTGTTCACTGTGGGAACTCAGAAGTTAGATAGCCAGGACTCAAGGCAGGACGACTTGAACTGGCTGGGGGCAGGGCACAAACTTGGAGTCAGAGTTCAGAAAAAAATGAGCTCAGTACCAGACACACACACACACACACACACACACACATATATATATATATAGAGAGAGAGAGAGAGCGTGGTTGTGAGCCAAGAAGCCATGGCAGCAGACAGGGTTTGGCAGCAGCCCAAGGTCCCAGCCAGCACAGCTGAGTCCTTCCAGACATCCCTGGAGGTCAGAGAAAGGCTGAGTCTGAGGGAGGTCTGGTCTAAAAGTAATGTCCAGAACTTAAGCAAAACTGTGTCCTGGGTCAAAGCATCTGAAATTAGGCCCTGCCTGGAAAATGTAAGGGATCGAATGCCATTCACATAGAGAAGAAAGGAATGAGTGGGCACTCAATCCCCACGGTCAGATGCAAGCTATCTTAAGGAGAGTTGCTCAATGGCTTTCTACCTTCTCTAAAATACAAAGGATGAAGTGTGATCTCTTAAAATATTGGAAAGATCAAGGAGACCTTCTTAACACTGGACTTACACAACATGGAATAGTCAGCAGGAAGAGGTTTAGAATTTCCATCCGGGTGATCCCTGAAGAGAGACACAGCCAGCAGGGACTGCGGAGAGCACGGGCAGGAGGTGCAGGCAGCTGGCGAGGCAGACCAGACCATAGCAAACCATGACTGGGTCAGCACCACGCCACTAAGGGAACTTCCTGGAGAGCAGGCATCTCTTCTACACTTGAACCTGGAAGGCCAAAGGGGCAGGCATGTATTTTCATCTACACAAGAGACCAACAGGGCTGATTTTGGAAACACAGATATGTCTTAGTGGAGTTTTTGTGTTTTGTGTTTAGGCTAAATTGAATGGAGTTTTTACATCAGAAATCAGAATAATAATCATACAGAAGAAAGTATTCTGTACTACTTCTCTAGTGTTTGGAAGAATCTTTGCATAGGCCTTATTTAATCCATTTGGATGGACACAGCATCTGACTTTGAACTTAGAGATGGGTAGAACTGAACAAAAGGAGAGCAAAGGGTAAATGGAAGAAGAAAGGGGCAGGAAACCCAGGGACAGAGGGGTGACACTCCTGTTCACTGAGCATAAGGCTGGACCAGAAGGTTGAACCTAGCTCACTGTGACTTTGGAAATCTCAGACAAAGAATTTGTATTAGTGACAATAAGGTTTTCTAAGCAAAGACATAAATGATCCCAAATCTACTATGACATGTCTTATATTTATCTGAAAGAAAATATTGAAAAACAGTGAAGAATTTTTCAGGATAAATATAAAAAACGAGATTACTAATATAAACATTCAAAAAGTTCGTCCATCCTTGTGTGTATGTGGCAGGGTGTATTTTGCCTGCACACATATGTGTATGTCTGATGTTCAAGGAGGTCAGAGGAGGGATTCAGATCCTGTGAAACTGGAATTACAGACAGTTGTGAGCTGTCCTCAGTCCATCCCCTGGAAGAGCAACCAGTGTTCAAACCACTGAGAATTTTTCCAGCCCTGACCATTTTTGACTGTAATATTGAAACTCCTTTGGTGATAGTGCAGAGTGAAGGAAATGGAGAAACAAATTAAATTTTAAAAAAATTCAGGTAGGGTCAGATGATCTATGTGACTGACTGCTTTAATGATGAGAAGGGTGAATGACTGTAGTGGCATCTTGCTCTGCCAGTGAACTTTTGGTGGTGGCCACATCCTATGGGCGTGGCCTCAGCTGTGTGCAAGATGCCACTACAAATGACAGGATGGCTGAAGGAGTTCAGGAGCTGCAGGTACTACAATTTGATAAAGGGGAGAGACATTGGTTGGAATGGTTGCCAGCCATGTAAACTAAGGTTGAAGTAGGAAAAGTGAGCCTAGGTTATGGTGGTGTACTGAGGGAACAACAAAGCCTTGAGGCATGACCTTGCAATTGCTTTGCCACATCTGGGGCTTACTGATGGGAGATTCCATTATGTATATATGTTTCTCATACTGATTAATGAATAAAGAACTGTTGGCCAATAGGAAAGGAAGATAGGAGGGTCTAGGAGACAAGGAGGAAAGAGGAAGTAGATAGGAGAGTCAAGATGGAGAGTCTGGAGAGACAAGACGCTGGTCCCTTTCCCCTGGTAAGAAGACCACGTGGAAATACATAGAAATGGGTTAATACTTAAGACAGAGCTGAGTCAATAAGAAACTAGTACCTGGCCAACAGAATTATATCAAATACAGAGTCTCTGTGTATTAATTGGGGCTGGCGTGGCAGCGGTGGGACCAGACCAGGCGGCGGGCAGAAAAACCCTACTCCTTACATCTTACTGTCAGGAAGGAGAGCTCGTTGATACCCACAGGGGCACAGTGGCCTGCTGGTGGGGAGAACAGTTTGCGATTAGTTTGTGTGGAGCACAGGAAAGATGGTGGGAGCTGGGCCACCTTGACAAGAGGCATTGAGAGGAAGCAGCAAAGGTCTATCTAGGCCATGTGCTGCAGTCCTCCATAAACCAGGCACACCATCACCAGATGATCTAACAATGCCCTTGTAGTTTAGAGAGACTTCCTGACCAGTGCATGTAATAGTGTTGATAGCAACCGTCTAAAGGCAGAGAGAAGTCACATGATGAATGAACAAAATATGATATATACCCCAAAATATAATATACACCCCAGAATACTTTTTACCTCAAAAATGAAATTCTGAGCCACACTGCACATGTGTGAAGATTCTGCTCAGTGAAAATAAGGCAAACACAAAGCAAATGCTGTATATATGGACGCATCACTACTGTGTAGGTGTACTAATGCTGTGTGGATGTACTAATACTGTGTGGGCATACCAACACTGGATATGCACACTAATACTGTGTAACAGGCAAAATCACAGGCATCAGGGATGTGTTGGGATTACCAAGGCCACAAGAGATGGAAGACTGCAGAGCTACTGTTTAATGACTACAGAGTTTCTGTTTGACATGGTAAAAAAATTCTGGTAATAGAGGAGATGGTTGCATAGCCTTGTGAAGGTACTTGTTGCTGCTAAATTGAGTACTTGAAATTATTAAATATTAGCTTTCACAATATAAATACTTTGTTATAATTTTTCAAAAACCACACATTTGATGTAGAGTCATTAATACAGACTTGTCCCACAGACAAAGCTTGGTCAGATGAGAGCCATCATAATGTTCTAAGAGCTATGAGTAACAAATTTGCACTGTGATCAAGCACCAACTAGAATATAAGCCTTGTAAACAGAGGGAATGAGTTAGCTTTGAGAGCTGAGTAGAAGAGAAGGCAGAGGGATTCCTGGCTGCTGGATAAAGAATGGGTGTTGGGAAACTGAGCAGTTGTCACAACTCAGCTTCTTGCCCTCATACGGCACAGCATCAGCTACAGTGATCTCTACTTTCTAACAAGCCAGGTGGTTTCTGATAATGTAACCTGACATCACCTTTCTCAGCTACTGCCATAAACAGACTTAACCACTCCCAAAGTCTTTAAACTGCCAAGCGCAGCCACTGCGTGATCCTCCACCACAGAAGGAAGTGGGCAGTCATGACTCAGGAGTGGCTGCTTATCTGAATGGAAGGATAGTCCATGTTTGATCTCTGCCGGGAACATTACCAATTGAAATTGTGAGGTCTGTAAACAACTTTTTTTTTGTTCAGTTTCCTATTGCATCACGATATGCTTTGACAAAGAGGTAAATGTTAACCTCCCAGCTGATCAATATAAAAGCCATTTTCCAACTTGTGTTTCAGGATCTTCTGGGTCACCTCATGTTTTCATAACCTTTCTATTCCAATGGTAGTTCTCAATTTCAACTTGTTTTCAGTTTTTATACAAAATACTCCTATCAAAATTTACATTACTGCCATTGATTGTTGCTCTCTATAGCCCTTCAGTGAGGCTTAGGTGTGTTTTACTATCAAAGGGGACCTCCTAACCACACACATGGAATTAAAGCAGCTAACCACATCGTCACGATGCACAGCATCTTTTCTACGCCATTTACCAATGAAGAAAGAGGTCTCATGCTAGACGTGTGCAATGCTGTGGAGACCATTCTGATTAGTTGCTACAGTGAGGGGCAGAGCAGCCTAGGAGAAAATGAAACAACAAAGGAGCTGATCCCAAGGCTGTCATTTACTGGGTGCTGCCTTTGGCTTCATCGGCCCAAGGAAAATCCTTGCTAGGTTGAATCAAATTAGACCAATCTGACAGCCAAATATCAGTAATATTAGATTTAATAGTCAATGTGTCAGATTATTTTATCCTTTGAGAAAAGCCTTTCCTAACACTCAGTTCTTCCTTGCCCATTTGCTAAGATTTTCAGAGTCATGGAAAAAAAATACATGTTTCCTTATTTTAAAGGTTTAACAGATACATAGTCATTGTTCCTTGCTCCTTTAAAAAATATATATTCTTTTCATATTTTTTAGTGACTTTAATAAGGACTTTGTAGTTCCCTGGTCCATCCTAAATTATTACTGTTATATTGTTGACAAATCCCATTGATAAACCAATTCCTTTTATGATGAAATCTGAGACTAGTCCTATCTTTCAGTCAATGCTATAGATTATCACCAGTGTGTAAGGCATATGAATGACATGCTGACAGCATAGAGACATCAAATTTCCTCACTACCACTTATCACTGGAAAAAAATCACCACTTCTATGCTTTAGTTCCCCCTGTATAAAATGGAATTGGCCACTCATAGGATTACTGCCAGAAATGACTAATTTAAAAGATATGTCAGACTATTTTTTTAAATGCAAGTACTATTATTGCTATGTGAGCTGGTAGAATTCAGTTATAAGTTGTCTGATATATAAATACTGTATGCATGTAATCCAGTTATGGCTATGCTATTTTAAATAAAAAAAAAAAACACACAAACTTAAAATGGTCACCACTTACAAAGCTAAATCATGACATTTCTTTTTAATGACATCACAGGAACCATTATGAGAGTTGAGTGACTCTCTTCTGTTATACATGAGGTCACATTCACAGGCACCAAAACAATGACACCCAAGCCAACGACACTATGCATTCCTTATTCCAGGAATAGCAGCATGCCCTCTTTAAGCAAGGCAAAGCTCCAGGTGCTGGTGCTCCAGACAGGACTAAGATGTGGCCGTGGCCTCGGGACAGTTATGGCACAGCTTCGCCCAGAGGGCCCACTGAACCTTGCTCTCTGTTAAGACCAATCACAGACTTATTGGTACATCTTATCTCATGTTATCATTGTTAGCAATTACCTCCATACACCAGGCATGATGCTTCCTTTCAGGTCACTAAAAGCTTAACAAAGATACATGTCCAAGGAAAAATTTAGCAGACACTGTGGTGTTTTTCTACTACACACTAAGATAACCCAGGTTAGAATTCAATGACTAAAAGCCTTCTTCCTCAGAGCAGCCATTGGCAGGCACCAATCAGGTACCTTAGCAAACAACCACACTAGCAAACACATCTGGGGTGAGAACACAAGCACACCTAGATATCAGGAAGAGCTAGTCTCCTGCTGTGGTCCTGCAAAAGAGACTGGCTAGTCCTCAGAGTTTATTCTCTTTGGATAAAGGACAAGTTCAAGCTTTCTCAACAACTCCTTTGATCTTCATTAAAGTTCCAGGCTAAAGAACCACTTTAGGTTGTTGCTGTCTTGTAGTTATTGCCTATTTATGTGATAAAATATGCTGACAAAATCAGCTGAGGAGAGCTAGGGTTTATTCTGCAGCACAATGAAAAAATCTAGCCCGTTTTATCAGGGATGCCAGGGCTGTAGGAGCTGGTCATACCACATCCACAATCAGGAGCAGAGACCGATGAACACACGCTGGTGCTCAACTCCTCCAGTGCAGGATCCAGGCAGGTAACGGCTTCACCCACAGTGGCTGAGTCTTCGCACCTCAGGTGATTAGGATAGTTCCCTAAAGATGTACTCAAAGGCCTGCCTGCTAGGCAATTTTAGATTTTGATGCGTTGACAGTTAACTCTAACCATCACACTATCTGTGTATATCTGAGCCCAAAGAACTCTACTTTATGCTCCCACAGCCTAGAGCAAAGCAAACAAAGTAGACATGCCCTCTGCTCCAACCATAAGGAATCCCTGAGACGATGCCTCTCTGTACACCACACAGCACAAGGGCATATGACAGTAGATGTCTCATGGGTCTGTTTCAGGCTGGTTAGCCCTTGGGTGACATTCAGAACTGCTCCTTCTGGACTGCTGTAGTCATTCTGGATAAAAAAGAGGAGCCTACATGTCTTGGTGCTCCTCGCATCTCTTAGTCTGAGTCTATGTTTGTTTTAACAGGCTCTCATGGAGATCTTCCAGGAACTTCCATATTTGTTTCTTCCTTGGCATTTTATTGAAGAGTATACAACTTACAGCACTGTTTCCTCTCAGGAACATATCCTCATGTTTACTGAGAATAAATAGCTCTTTCTGTATTAGCCAAGATTTTCAGGGAGAGATAGAGGGAGAGGCAGAGACAGAGACACAGAGACACAGACAACACATACAGATATTTATAAAACTTGGCTCATGCAATTCTAGATGGCAAGAAGTCACATCACTTGCCCTTCAAACCACATCTCAGGGAAAGCCAGTAGTGTAATTCAGGTCACACTTGTGGGTCCAAGAAATAATGCTAATGTCCCAGACCAAACAGAAAAAGCTGTGCCAGCTCCAGAAGAAAGCTTGAGTCCACCATTCCTCTGCCCTTTTGCTTTATTCAGGCTACCAACTAGACTGGATGATTCCTACCCACATCTGAGAGCTCCCTTGCTCTACTCAGTCCATCAGTTCAAATGCTAGTCCCATCTGAAAACACCCTCACAGACACCAGAAAGAATGTTTTACCAGCTGACTGGGGCACTATTTGCCCGAGCAAGCTGACACTATCATGGGTTTACCCTTTGTCAACTTGGCACCTGTATGTTTCTCCTTAAAGCAATGTTAATCTCCAGATAATGACAGTAATTCTACGTAGCATGACCCATCCATCCTACATACAACAAAAACGTCCTACCTAATCTTTCCCCCAGAAAAGATGAGATCCTTGAATGAGGCTAACTTTTTTTCTTGATAACTCATACTTTACATACTATGACACAAAATTGCAATACTTAAATGCTGATTGGTGCAAAGCCGATAAACCTTTTGTTGCATGATAAGGCATTAAGAGGAAAATAAACAAAAGCATTTGCTTGTGGTATGTATATACAAACATATATTTACAACAAAATGAGGAGGAAATACTCTTAATCATCAACCTCATTTCTGTAACTGGAGGCTGGATGGTAGATAGAATTTACAACTATCTTCTACTACCCTGTCTTTTTTTCCTTGGCCCTCAGGAAAGGCCTCAGTTGAACATGATTCTTTACCTGATAGACTGAGCCAAGTCTTCATTTGTGCAGGATCTGAGCCATGAGTAGTATTATCTGAATTGGGTTGTATTTCTCCATTGACCTCCATTACTGGGCTTGGTCATCTGAGGAGCCACAGTTAAGGAATTTCTTGGACTCTTTTTCTGTCTCCATTGTAGAACAACAATCCAATTTCCTCTGACATAGTTTGGCTTATTCACCCCAGCAGACCTTTCTTTTGTTGATAGAGAGATCTGAGGAGCCTGAAGTGTCTGGGCTTAACTTCCAGTTCAGTGAATCGATTGTTGAGTCTTAGTGATAGAAGTATTCCTCCATCTGGAACACAGTCCTCTCTAGGCTAGTAGAATATAAAATGTGAGCAACTTCAGCAAAATTTCTGTTAGTTGTCACTAGTGAACATTTTCACCTTGTGTTTTCAGGATGGATCTTGGCTAATAAACCACTTATTGAATACTGATTCAGAGCATATACAGCCTCTGTGGAGAACCTTGCTCCAGACCAACAGGCACTGTGACTAAAACCTTAAAACATCATTCAGGAATATCACCATGCCAGCGGCTTCAGTTTGGAGGGAGTGGGGAGACTGCTGAGCCCCTTAGCATGGGTCTTTTGAGCTGCCTCATAAGAAGCAGTGATACATGGGATACACCAACAGGACAGTTCTCTAAGTTCATGGATGCTATGGCTGAAAATGTGTGTGTGGGGGTTAATTCCATTATGAATAGGGAAACAGCTTCAACTCATGAAGATTCATCAGAATTTAGGGGTTTCGTTTCATCAAAGTTTTTCTACATATCCCCTCCATAATTGGCAGGATTCCAATATTTTCCAACCAGTGACCCCAATTTTACCAGAGACACCTATGAGACCTGGAGTTTCCATTCCTTTATAATTATCCAATCACAGGATGAGGTTCTGTTTTTGCTTTTAAAGCCCTACACCTGCAAGATAAGAAACTCCTTCAGAATATACCTAGAAGCTTCTAGATGTTCTTTCTTTTTTTAATTTATGAAACTGTTGGCCAGTTACTAGCGTTTCTTATTAGCTAGCTGTGTCTTAAATATTAAACCATTTCTATCTATCTAAGTGTTTCCATGTGGCCTTATCTTACTGGAGAATGGGTCCAGACCTTTTCTGTCATGTCCTATATCTTGACTCCTCTCTACTACCTCTCCCAGAAGAATCCTCCTTGTCTCCTAGTCCTGCCCATCTTGCCTCCCTATTTGCCAACAGTGCTTTGTTCATTAACCAATAAGAGAAACATATTTACAAAATGACATCTCCCATCATCTCCTCTTTTCTGTCTAAAATGAAAAGAAGGGTTTTAACTTTAACATAGTAAAGTTACATATGACGAAACAGTTATCAAATAAGAACTATAGTTAATAATATTTGGTCTTACCGGGAGCCGGTGGCATACTGCTTTCTTCAGACTCTCCATCTTGACTCCTCCTTCCTACTTCCTCTTTCCTCCTTGTCTCCTAGTCCCTCCTATCTTCCTTTCCTATTGGCCAACAGTGCTTTATTATTAACCAGTATGAGAAACATATATACATAATGGCATCTCGCATCAATTTGGTCCATTAACATTTAGCAAGATTTAAAGAAAATATTTCATCATCTATCCTACCTTTGAGAGTCTAAAGTCTTATGTGTAACTTATCTTTAATCCTAACTAAGAAAAACTATAACCATAACTATCCGTCTTCAACTCCATCAAACACCACAGAAGGATAGTATATAAACTCTAGAAATGACAGAGACATCTCGTGACCTGAACAGTTACCTGAAGTTTTTCTGTAATGTTCCATCTTTAGCCTATGTGCCATAGTGTGTCTGGCAGACTCCTCAGCAAAGCAGGAAACTTTAAACTGTCCACCTGTATTGGCAGTTTGTCAGTCACTTTCTCTGTGTCCTGTAGAATGTCTGGCAGACTCTTCCATGAAGCAGGAACCCTGTAGCAATGTCCATCTTGTTTCAACAGTCACTTTTCTGTGGGTCCTGTATGTCCAGTTTATACACCATAAAGTCAAACTGTCCAGATAAGAGCAGTATCTTGCCCAAATGGCTAGTTTTGCCATATTGGAAACAAACTCCATAATGAGTTTCTTCAATGAACATCTTCCTTTCTGATGCAATTGGTGTTGCCAGGAGCAGTTATGCCTCAATGTTAAGAAAAACCCTAAACCATTTTACATGCCTTATTCTGTAGGTCTTTGAAAGGTTTGAAGAATGTTTATCCATCTAAAATGCATCTCTGTGTATCTAGAAATCATAACTAAAATGGCTATAAGTTTTGAGTATTATAGGCAACTATATATAACCTGTACTAAATTATACATTACATTTTTAAATGAGCTATATAATCACAATAGCTAAACAAGAGGAAAAATACACATATTACAAAATTGACCTTAAATTGTATCAATAAATGAAAATCAATTACAAAACAAAGTATTTATTTCTATACCATAATCCCCCTTTTACCTTTAAAAAGAGATTGGTTGTGATCATTAACCATTTTTAACCAACCTCATTTAAATAAAAACAAACATTTATAGACAATATTTGGGAATTTGGGCATTGTTTCTTCCAAACTGCTTCCTGCTGGTTGGGGATCTGTAATACATGGGAATCCTGACTGTAGTAGTCTGTAAGGCTGCCTTGTCCCAGCTGTTTTGAGTGTTGGATCATCTAGACTGTTCCAGGGGTCTTGCTTGATCAAACCATATTAGTCTGGAAGGAATCCACAACTTTTCATTTTCTGTGGAAACAAAAATAGAAATTCTTTTCCTTAGACTTAAATTTTGAAGTGAAAGCATTTTAAAAAAATATGTAAATTGGATTAATTCAGTAGCATTGATAATCAAGTGTATTTTAACAGTTGTTGTTCCTTCCTTAGCAATTGACCAATTCAAAGACAACAAAATAGCATACAGTATCTAGATTCTCTGTGTACTTTTCATCTTCACATGGCTTTTTTATTACTCTATTTCTTCTACTTCTATTTTTTTTTTCATTTTTTGAGACAAGGTTTCTCTGTGTAACATTTGCCTGTCCTGAAATTCACTCTGTATTCCAGGCTCGCTTTGAAATCACAGAGATTTGCTTGCCTCTGCCTCCAGAGTGCTGGGATTAAAGGCATGAACCACCAATGCCCAGTCACATTAAAAAAAAAATTTTTTTAATCAAATATCCTTTTTATTTTCTCTCCCAACCATATGCATATTTTTAAACACACTATAAAAACCTTTTAGGTTTTACTTTATCTGAATCTGTCTTTAATGTATATCTCTACCTTTTTTCTAGTCACATGTCTAAACAACATTGATGAAATTAAAGTGGCAGCTGTTTTGGTGGCTGGCTTTTTAATATGGCAGTGGTACATTTTCTGCCAGCTCTGAGAGCTGTGCTCACTGCTTTGGTCTATGCTGCCATAAAGCAGCCTGCTGCTGGCTTGGTCACTGCCATTGCCAGGTGCTCGAATACACCATTCAGTTGTTAGCAGGGCCTCTTTAATCCCATGGGGGTTTTTTGCTGTTTATGTAGAGTCAGGAAATCTCCCTTAAAGGAGCTGTTCAAGTCTCTGCTTGTCTCTAGCAAAACAGAGCCCAACCAAGAAAAATGCTGCTACCAAGAAACCTTGCTTGTCTCTGTTGTTTTCTTTCTAAAAACCCTTTTAAAGCTTTTGTCAAGTTTTAAGTACACGTTCTTTGTACCCACGTTGTAGGTGACATTTTGTTACCAGCACTTTCCCTGCCAGCCTGGTCCCACAGCCCCAAATAACACACAAAGATGCTGTATTAGCTGTATTAGCTATGAAACTGTTGGCCTATTACTAGTGTTTCTTATTGGCTAGCTCTCTTAAATATTAACCCAATTCTATCAATCAAGTGTTTCAACAAGGTCTTATCTTACTAGAGAAAGGGTCTGGACCTCTTACTTCTGTCATGTTCTACATCTTGACTGCTTCTAGATGTTCTATGAAGCACTGTATCTGAAAAAGTAAACCTGGATTAATCTACTACATTCAGGAAGAGACAGTAGGCACAACAGGCCAACGTTATCATAGTTTCTAAATTCTAACAATATTCAAAGGTACTATGTTAACAATTGTCAACTTGGAGGCAAGCCTCTGGAAATGACTGTGAGGGGTTATTTAGTTAGGATGCCTGGCATGGCAAGTGCCACACTCAATGTAAGTGGCACCGTAACACAGGCTGGGGATCCTAGACTGAGTGAACGGGAGAAGATGGGGTGGGGTGGGTCAGTTGCTAAAGTGCCTGTCTTGCAAGCACAGAATACAACACAAGATGAAAGAGTGGGGATTGACAGCACCCATCGTGGGTGAAGAATATAATGGAGTTACTTGTAAAGGGTTAGAATTTTATTTGGGAGTCCACAATATTCATATAGGAATATTTATATACAAGCGGGAACATTTCTTAGCATGTCAGTTTAAGATTATAGATCACATGTTCAAAGAGGAAAGATAGTTGATACATTCTTTGGGTGCTCGATTTAATATCACATGTTTTTAAAAGGAAACTGTGATAGTAGTAGTACACATTTATAGTTCTAGCCTTTGGGAACCTGAGGCAGAAGGATAGCAGATTTGAGGTGAGTCTGGGCTACATAGGAAAACCTGTCTCAAAAACACGACAAAGTAAAGAAAAAGATGATGGACAGGAACGCTTCTGCACATGCTCTGTTTTATATTGTCGGGTCCCTCTGTGCATGCTCTGTTATTACCATGATATCTTTAAAAGGGTGAGTCAAAGCAGTTCAGTAACCTTAGCAGATTCTTTGTAGTTTCTCCAAAGAATTTTAGCTGAAACAGAAAGCACAGATTTGAAGCTGCATTAATCTAAGTGTTTGCCCCAATGGTGCCTGCCTCACTTAGTGATCACCATTTCTTTCCAAAGCAGTGATTATGAGTGTCTTGTGGAGATACAGTCCACATGCCACAGGCTATCTGCCACCGGAAACATGTGCTTATTCATATCTTTAAATGTGATTAGATTCAAGAGTCAATACCAGAAACTTCAAAAGCAGCTCAGAAAAAAAAAAAAATTCTTAAAATTCTGTTACTTTAGAACCACTCTCAGTGCCAAAATGTCTATTAGTCAGGATTCTCCAGAATTATAGAAATGTGTGTGTGTGTGTGTGTGTGTGTAAGAGAGACACAGAGACAGACAGAGAGAGAGAGAGAGAGAGAGAGAGAGAGAGAGAGAGACTAATAGCTGAGTGCAAAAAGAGGCATGGTCATTCCCAGAGAGCAATTTCACCATTCCTGACCATCTCAGTGGATGGTACTCCCCACTCTACCAGGAACATCTTGGTTTTTTGTTTTGTTTGTTTGTTTGGTTGGTTGGTTGGTTGGTTGGTTTGGTTTGGTTTTCATTTGTGAATTGAAATATTAATTTCTTCTGCAAATATCCTTACTGACATACCCAACAAAATAATGCTTTATCAGCTTTTTGGGCATGCTATTTCCCAGGCAAGTTGGCTCATAAAATTAGCCCCATACCTCCCTTCCTCAAAATGAGGGTTGGGGGTTTTATACCACTATTGCTGAAGGATGCCCAGTTGCTCCCATATGGTCCCCTCAACCCAGATATCATAACATTTCTGAAGATACACACACACACACACATTTAAATACCAAATTGCAGACATTTGAACAAGGGCTATGGCATAGGGACACCCTTCTATGCCCAGGCTTGACTCTGCCACACTTTGTCCCACTATGGCTAAAACTATGGTATGTTTTCAAGACACTCTGAGCAGTTAAGTGGTTGATAAATGATTTTTTTTCAAGATGTAAAAGCTGAAGATTTGAGGAATGAAACAAAGGGCTACAAGCTGAATGCGTTCTCCTTTTAGAATGATGGTCTGGCCAGCAAGTCCCACTCTACACTGCCCATCAAGCACACAGAGAAGCAGGCAGCAAACACTAGCAGGTGAGGAGACACATGGGACCAGGGCCACAGCACTATATTTGTCAGTGCCAAGCTGTATCTATCACATAGAAAGAAAAACAATAACCTACAAAATCCAAGAACCACATTAGGAAATTTTTAACCAACTCAAAGGACTAGGAACTCATGAAGCAGAATGAGCGAAACCTCCTTAGACTCTAAACTGAAGAGCAGGTGTTTGTTTAAAAACACTAATTAGCAATCCAAACATGGGTTCATGAATAGCGCTCTTCAGAAAGTCAAGAAGTATGGAAGGGCTAGAGAAGGGCTAAATGTCAAATCATTTCCTTAGCACAGTGATGAGAGAATTGCTTGCTCAGGAGCAGATTGTATGGAAAATCGTGATTTTTCTGCTAAGAGTCACTGATAAGAGAGGGAGAACCTTCTGAAGAATGAATGGAGGATCCATAAATCATGGGAATTGGGAGTATTGATCTGCAAGTTGTAGTAGATGAAAACATGGAGCTGAGTGCTCACCTGACTGTATAACAGTTCTTCAAAGCGCTGGCAGACTGCTGAACTGACGCTGCAGTCCTAACCATGCAGCTCACCCTTCCGAGCTGGCTTTAAAGAATTCTGCACACTTACTCATGGAGGTCAGCAACCTCCAACACTGGAGTCACTCTGTGAATCCAGCACATCCTCTACTCCGAGCTCCCAGGGCTGCAGTTTCCAAGCTTCTCCAGGATACCTCTGGTAACTTAGTCACATCTCATAGGACATGTGACTGTCCCAATGCCCTCACCGCCACAACCAATCTAAAAGAAAATGGAACAGAAACCCAGAAAATCATCTAACAGACAGGACCCTGCAGGACACGGGTTTTGTTAATGGTTCAGGCATCACAATGTCTCAGCAACTGGTTGGTAGGCTTGGAAAGACAGTTTGAGTCATGAAGACATCTAGAGAACATGATTGTGAGAGACAGCAAATCAAACTTGGGCCAAACGAAGGGCACTGGTGCTTGTGGGAATGAGGTGTTATGCATGGGGTCATCTGCCCCTGTTGATGCATTCCCAGAATGTGAAGGTGGCCCTGAGTCTCTGAGCTTAGATTATAATTGGACCAGCCCAGCTTCCTTTGAGTAACAGACCCCAGGCCACCAGTGAAGCTTGTCTGGGTCAGCCACCAAGGAATCCTGCTTTAAAGATCCCCACAGGGAGTCAAATGAGGTAAGGAATCAAGACTAACACAGAGTTTATCAACCCCCCACTTTTACCTTGTCCTCATCTTTCCCACCACACTGGTATTTGATATTTGATGTCCAAAAAGAAGCTTGTAATCCTGCCATCTCTACACTCCTGAGTTATTTCTGAAGATTTGGAAGTTTCCTGTGTTTTCCTTCTCTTCCTGTTGAGTGATATCCAATCACTCAACTATTTTACACACACCTGACACATTTTTGGCTTTCAAAGTTTTATATGGTATGTTGGCTCCACAAGAGAAACGACAAAAAAAAAAAAAAAAAAAAAAAAAAAAAAAAGAGAAGAGAAGAGAAAAGAAAAGAAAAGAAAAGAAAAGAAAAGAAAAAGACCATTCTCTGACAAAGGCAGAGCCTGGTGACACAGGTGCTGGAGAACACATTTCCAGCCTGCTTCTCTACTTGGCTTCTTTGATGCAATTCATTTTTGCCCTAAAGGATTTTCATGGCAATGAAATCTGTACTCAAAACTCAAGCCTTCCTAAGTGGAGCTACCTCAGGACTTTTCTTTGTAGCGTAGCTGTGTGTGTGTGGCATGACCTGCTTCTGAGTGTGTGTGAGCATATGTGTTAGGAGGAAGGGATGTTACTGTCAGCATGCCTTCAAAACTGATCCCAAAGGATAAAATAAGATATGGCTCTAATTTAATGAGATATTAGAATCCTCCAACTGCCTTATCTAGCAGCATTCTTGTACTTGTCCAGTATAAAGAGCTTGGGTAATAACTTTATTTAGTGCTTTGATTTCTTTCCCCCCAGGATTGCTAGCGGAACGTCAAAGATGCTGATTTACAAACAGTGGTTTCTTTAGGACTATTTTTAGAACAATGCTGTACCAGATTTATGGGAGGGGGACTGGAGTCACTTTTGAGCAGAGTAGCATTTCACTGCATAATAATGAAGTACTAATTGCTCTTTGTCATCACTTTTTATGCAAATTGCCCTGGAGCATTTGCCCAATATGCATTTTACATTTTAACAAAGAAAGTGCAGTCTTGATGAGCAAGAATTCTATACCCAAGCAAAAATAAAAACATCAGCTATGAAACAGACTGCTTAAGGTACAGGCTAAGAGATACGTTGTTCTATGTTACCATTCTCATTATTTGGGCTCCTTGACCAATAGGATTTCTTTGAATCAAAATAGTTTATGTGTTAGGCAAAATAAAATAAAATAAAATAAAATTTGTATATAAAACCTACACATTTTGCTTCTCACACAATATGGTTTTCCTAGCAGAATTTAAATAGACCAGGTTAAAATGTAGATTGCTGAGGAATCGACTTGTGCAAAAGCTGTTTTAGAGGCTTCCACTAAACATGTCTCAGAAACAAGTGTTTTAGAAACATGCCAAAGAAAGTATGTCCTAATTCTAGTCTGGATACATTGCTAGCCACTATCAAATGGCAGCAAGAGAAAGGTGATTTAAACTTGAGGAACTTCAGAGAGAAACTAAACTCTAAACCCAGCCTTCCAGGTTATCATGAAGATGCAGTTGTCAAGGTAAGAGGCTAGGACATGTTTTATTGAATAGTCTGTTAGCTTGATCTATACCATCTAAATATTTAAACATAAGCTATGTGGGCCTCCATTTGCACATCACCCTGGGCCTCACTGAAGTTAGGCTAATCTTCAGAGTCACTCCCCACTTCCAGCTCACATGTGTCAGTAAAATGTTTCTCCGAAAGACACAAGTCCCAAGACCAGAAACTCCGCTTTTCAGTAAATCCACACTTGGAAAACAGAGCATCCAGAGTGTGATTTTTTTTTCCCTTAACAGGGAAGCAGTGAAGACTTCTCCCCAGACATGCAGCAATAGACCATTGCCATATAGAAATGACCTTTCTAGAGTGCTGTTTCCAGGAATGGCAATTACTATGAAAGAAATCTGTACAGTTCCAGACTTCAAAGCCATTTTCAGATTTAAAGTAGTCTTCCAGGTCCCTTCTTCAAGATTGAATGTAAGTTCTTATCTATCTGCTCCTTCAAGCCACCTCCTTCTGTGAGCCCCCTCCCACCCGAGAAGAGCATTTACCTTGAACTGTTGGATCAGTGTGGGCTGGGAGATTGGCACTCCTGGTTCCAGACCTCCTCCATTAGACAGCCTGATTAGAAAATGAAATAGTGGCAGCCATGAGCTTCTGGGCCCAGGAAATGTACTGTGAAGGGCGTAATGAATTACTTATGCCACACAGTGTATGTATAAATCATATTAAAGCATGCTGAACAGTACATTATCATGCTTCTATTTTGCATTACAAAAGTAACTAATGTAAGCTGCAAAGTGTACTTTTAATCCATTATTCATTTCTAAAAGTAGTCAGACCATGATTCAAGCACCGTAAAAAGCTACCAGTATAAGCAAATATGCTTTTCAATTCATGAGGTTGAAATAGCATGGTTTTCAAATCGATTTTAAATTGTGAAGTATTTATCAAAACTTATATTAAATCTTTGCATTCCTAGTTCAGGAGCAGGAATTATGACAAGTCATAACTTTCCCCCTCAAAGAGAAATCCATGCAATTCCTCTTATTCTGTGTCTCTGGTTTTATCTCACTCTTGGTGTTTACACTGGATCAAATATCTATTTTTAGTGACCTTTCTCATTCCAACTAAGCTTTGCTTCAGTGTGCTCAGTGTCTCTCCCAATAATGTTTGCCTAGTGCATGAGCAAGGACTTGAAGCTTCCCTAAGCATCTCACTACACTGTCCATGCTCTGCAAACGGGGGCATTGGGGTTGTTCTCTTGCCTTCTGATCTGACATAAATTACTGGCTTTTCCTGGGTTCCAACCATGCTTGCTTTCAGGATGGAGCTTCACCTTTTCCTGTCCTTGATCTCCAGTGTAGGGACATGCTCGGCACATCTTAGAAGCAGCAAGCCTTCTTATCACAAAGCTCCTCTTTAGTGTGTTCATCCCATTGGCTTTGTCTCTCAAAACCTTGGACTAATGCAAACAAGAGCTGATGAAACATACACAGTACCACACACAATGAATAGTACTTAGCCAAGAAAAAGCAGGTGGAGTAGAGTTTTGCTCACTGAGGTGGAAAGTTCTTCAGGATGCAATAGCTGTAAGGTACAGAGTAGGACATACTGTTTGCTAACAAATGTTATACATTTGTAACTGAATATATCTGTACTAAGAAACATTTTTATTTATTATATTTTTGAAATTCAAATATAATTATGTTGGTTTTTTCCCCTTTCCTGTTCTTCCTTCAAACATTTCCCATAAACCCTCTCTGAAACTTATGACCTCTAGTTTTAAATTTTTATTTTATATATATATATGTGTGTGTGTGTGTGTGTGTGTGTGTGTGTGTGTGTGTGTGTGTAGTGTGAATGTAGTTGGCTCCCATAAGCTCATAGGGACTGGCACTATTAGGAGGTATGGCTTTGTTGGAGTAGGTATCCCTTGTTGGAGTAAGGGTGTCACTTCAGGGGCAGGCTTTGAGATTCCCTATGCTCAGGATATTGCCTGGTGTTCCAGTCAACTTCCTGTTGCCTGCATGATGTAGGACTCCCAGGACCATGTCTGTCTGTGTGCCAACATGCTTCCTGCCATGATGATAATGGACTGAACCTCTGAAACTGTAAGCCAGCCCCAATTAAATGTTTTCCTTCTAAGATTTGCCATGACCATGATGTCTCTTACTCTATGGAGGGATGTACACATGCACTTAGGAAGTGATGAACACACAAACTTGCTGTGAAGTGACAGGGAAATGTCTCCACAAGTCATGCTGATGGCTTGGTCTCTAGCTAGTGGTCAGTCATCTCAGGATGTATTGGAAACTTTCAGGGAAACCCTGTCGTGGACCTATTTTTCTCCCCCATGAGCAGATAGAAACCCTAACTAAGATATAGAGATATAGTGATAGATATATAGTCTTAAATATATAAATATAGCCTCATTTTGTACAATGAATATATGTTATCTAAAATTTTAAAGTAAATAAGGACATTGAAAATAAATATAAAAATAAAAAATACCTACCAAAGATCACCATAAACTAGGCATAACTTTCTAAGTATCTTTCCAGTTTGTTTATTTTGAATTATATAAATATATTACAAATTTAAATTTTAAAAGAAAGGTAGACACGGTGGAACACACCTATAATCATAGCTATCAGGGGGCTGAGACAGGAGAATCATTAGTTCAAAGCCAGCCTGAGAAACATAGCAAGACCCTATCTCAAATAATAAACAAAAATAAATTAAACAAATAAATTAAAAAATAAAATAAACAAAAATAAAAATTTTAAGTAACAGTATTAACATATCACTTTATTATTTTATAGTACTTCTGATTATCTGGTTTTTTCCTTTAGAACTTTTTTTACAGTTTTTGAGAACTTAATATACAAGCATTGCATCTTCATCATTGTTCTCCACCCAACTCCTCCCATCCCCTCCAAACTCATGATCTCTTCTTTATTTTTGATTATTATTGCATATATATACACATAACATAGGGGTGTATGTACACATGTATATATAATCTAGTGAGTCCATTTACCTTTGCTCTTGTGTACATGTCCATGGCTGACTACTCAGTGTCGTACAATCTATGGGGTAGGTTATCCATGGAGGAGACAGATTCACCCTCTCAGCAACCATTGACTTCCTGCAGTTCTTCTCTAGGGGTGGGGCCTTATGGAATGTCCCCTGTCCACATTGGCACGCCAACTGGTGTGGTCATTGTATTGATCTTGTTCAGGCAACCATATTGCTGAGATCTCATGGGTTCAGCTTCCTTGTAATATCTAGAAGACACTATCTCACAGAAGATGCCCTGAGCTGCTGACTTTCACAATCTTCCTGCTCCTTTGTCTACAATTTTCCCTGAGCCTCAGGTGTAGGGTTGCCTTGTAGATGCATCAGTCAAGGCTGGTCACCTCACAGTCACTTGTTCTCTGATTGTACCCAATTGTTGGGCTCCACCACAATCTCCATCTGTTGTGAAGGGGACGCTCCTCTGGTGATGGGTGAAAGCTGTGCTTATATGGATAAAAGAGTAAGTGTTTAGAATAGTTAGAAATTATATTGGTTTAGGAAAATGGCAGTAGTGGGCTTTCCTCCAAGGTCTGACCTCTCCAGAGTGAGTAGTTGGCTAGATTTACAGTACCAGGCCTGAATTCACTTCTGTTGAGTGAGCTTTAAGTCGAATTAGATACCTGTTTGTTGTTCCCAAGGTAAAAGTCCCACTATTGTTTAAAAATACACACATATAGATGTTTATATATACATATATAAATAATTTAAATGATACAATGCTATATGGGGTGATAATGATCCCCCTGAACACACACACACACACACACACACACACACACACACACACACCAAGAGTCCTACACCAATACAAATCAGGCGAGGAAAGCTTCCCTTTGAGTTGCTAGTCAGGGGAGTCTAGGCTACTCCTAAAATATTACAGACTATTGTCACTGCCCTTGGCTGCCTCCCAGGACTTGAAGGTAAGAACCTGTCATTGAAGTTACCATACACTCCAGTTACCGACCTTCAAGGAATGGAGCTGGGACTGACCTGGGAGGCCTCCTCTCTGAGGATTGGCTCTCATGGTATTGGGAGCTGCCATGTAAGCTGCAAAGGAAGACTAGAAATCAATGGGCTTACCCAGCTGCCAAGCCTATGAACCACAGGAGTGTCTGGATGGCTAAGAATCCACAATGACCCATGGCAGATTTCTTCTCATCCACTCCAGATCATAGCTACCTCAGCTCAGTGTTAAGGGACACACCTAGGAGGCAAAGTTGTACTGGTCTTCAGGCGCTCCACAGAGCCTGGCTAAACATCCCTTCCCTCCAGCTATGTCTCAAACAAGAAAACCAAAGTACCCACTTAGCTGTTACCAAATAGAAGACAAAGCTTTGAGTGTCCTGCTCTGTTACCGGGCATCACCACGCACTGCCACAAACACAAGGGAAACTGAGAGAACAATCATGGTATCACCTTGAGAGCTAAGGGCATAAAGGACTCTGTGGTAGAGTGTTAGCTTAGCAAGCCAGACTCTGGGTTCCTTCCCTAAGACCACCAAAAAGAAAAAGGCGCCTGGAATGGTTTTTACTCCTTTAGATGATGGTAACAATGTTGCCTTTCTAATCTGAAGGTAACAATTTTACATTTCCCTTCGGAAAGAGCAAAATACTTCCTACCTCAAACTAGTTTTTATTCACTGAAACTAAAGAATCTATATTTCTCATTTTATGACAACAGTTCCTATGGGAACAAAGTATCAGTTTCTCTTAGCAACCGCTGTAGCTTTTACAACATTGATACACTTGCAGTTTCAACATAAAACTACTTTCAGTAAGAGCTTATTGCTGCTATCATAGAAGTAAAAACTGAAAGTCCTAAGCAGGACATAAAAGTACACCACATAAATAATGAAAACTATGTAATAATAACCTACGGACAAAACAAAAAGACTTCAAAGAAACAACTTAAAACAGTAATGCCTTCTTTGTGCCTATGTTTTCTAAATTTTTGTTTTGTGAGTAACCAACAGTGCAGAAAAAGAAAGCATAAGACTACAGCTGGCAGGGGTGGTGGGAGTACTGTGCATTGCAGGAAAGGCAGGTCTGTCAGTGTGAGAGAGCTTATACAGCCAGCATCAGCTTCACACGCGTCTCTGTAAGAGCCAAATACCTACCCACTAGGTCCCTGCTCTTCCCATGAAAAAAATGAAGTCAAAATTCATTTTAAACTGTAACAGTCCACATCCTGTACTTTTAGTTCCCCATTATCATATTCGATGTGTTGGCCCAATATTGAAGTCAACCATTGAAAAGCACAGGGGAAAAAGAGTCACTACATGAATTTTTCAAAAAAATAGGTACCTGGAAAACCCTACACTTAAGGCTCAGGGAACTTCACAGAGGAGGGGGAAAGTCTGTAAGAGTTGGGGGGAGTCTTAGACATCATCTTAAGACATCATCTTTGAGACAGACTCTTTTGAAAAACAAAAGAGAACATGAAGTGGGCAGAGGGGCGAGGAGGGGGTAGATCTGGGAGGAGCTGAAGGAGGGAGGAGAGAATAAATATGATCACGACTCATTGTATGAATTCTCAAAAAATTAATGAAAAAATTATATTATTACAACAAAAGATTTGGGTCACATCCTCATTTGCCCAGCAGTGTCTAAGGTGCTACCCAGGCTTTTGTGCTGTTCTCTACAGCTGAAAGCTTGTAAAATGCCAAATTCTATGTTCAAGTGTTGGAGTCTAAGGGAGTGTCTAACAAAGAAGCCATTTAGCACAGGATGAGGGGTCTTCACCTACAGTATTGGCCTCACTCATCTCACACTGCTCACCTTGCTATGTTACTCTTCAGTGTGGGTCCCATACACGTTTTTTGCATTTTTGAGACATCATTCTGCGCCATCTGTGCCACCCTATGTGACTCATCTCTGGAGCATAACTGACTCCCCTCACGTGTGCAGCCTGATTCTCAGATCGTGTGTGTCTCCCATCTTGCTGGAGGCTTGCCTCTCATTCCCTGACAGAAGCGATGCATGCTTTGGCGTATGCCACAGTGGCAGTTCTTCCTCTGATGATAGGAAAGCTATCACTAAAATAGGAAGACAAAGAACAATTCCTGAGTTATTATGTTTAACAGTCATATTCAAAAGTCAACAAGCCTAGACAGATGTGGTACATGTCTATGACCTTAGTACTCACAGGGCTGAGGTAGAAGGATTGCAATATGGCAGTATGGACTCTCTTCCCCTGTCTCATCCCCACCCCCCCCCCCCGCACACACACAGACACACACACAAGTCTGCATCCTGTGTGTTTATAAATCAAGAAGGAAACCCACCAAGTTTTAGCTGAGACCATTTTTTTTCTTGGTGAATATGAACTCAGACCCACTGATAAGTAAATGTGAAGAGTCATGATTCAACATTGCTTCTTAATGGCAAACAGCCTTTCACAATTCAGAGCAGAAATATCTTTTTAAGATGGTTATTATGAAAACCAGATCTTAATATATTACTAGGAGAAGGTAGTCCATTGATTGTAGGATGCAGAGGTTTGATGTGAGCTTTGGTGAGAGACACATTCATATTCAACTATGTTTCTCTTCAAACACACCATGGGTTAAGAGAACAGATGTAAATAAACCAGGATGCAGAGAGCATGAAGTAGAGCATAATGGAGTATGTTTCAAAGGTATCCTCATCTTTCAAAAGATCACTTACACAAGTAGACTTTGAAGTAATATCCCAGCCACATTGTGGATGCCGTTGGCTCTGCCGTCGGTGTTCTCACTCTTGGTCTGGCTGTTGGGTGTGTTCACTTTGAGAAAGTACACTGAGCTGCGAACTTCTGACGGCTACCCTTTCCCAGAACATTGTATTTTAGAGGGGGGAAATCCTGTCTAAATGCTCACTAGATTTATATGTGTACAACCAATGATTTCCACGTGTATACACTTTTTTAAAATATTAAGCAGCTATGTCTTTTGATGGCATGCTAGAAAACTGAAGTGGAGGAGGGAAAGGACAGAAAAATCTCAGGAGTGGAACCAAGCCATGAGGCAAGCATGAAGGACTAAGCCAGAGTACAGCATAGCACTCTGTCAACAAAACGTTGTGACACCATTTTAAGGTAGTGTCAGAACTATTATAATTAGACTCCTTCTAAGAGAAGACAGATCAGATTCATGACATGGAGCAATGTAGTTTTTCCCACAAGACTGGCTTTTCACTGCTAAGGGAGGTAGTGTAAAGTCATAAATGCCAGGATTTAAATACTGAGTGGGCCAATTTGAGCTACGTAGCTCTGGGCATATTAACCTATCTGACCCTTAATTTGTTCATCAGTACAAGAGAGATAATAAGACCTACCCTGTGGAGTTGTTATGAAAATTAAGCAAACAACACACGACGTTCCAGGCTACTGCCAAGATCAATGGAAACAGCAGCATTTATTATTATTCCAAAACGTGAGAATGTTTTTGTAGAAGAGCTTTATATTTTCATCTGGGACCACTTAAATCTATTTAACAGCAAACTTGAATGTTTTGGTCAGACTATTTTTTCTGCAGGTCGCATGAAAAACACGTTTGGGAGCAGTGAGCAATGCCCGCACGCTGGGAGACTGTGATGGTTGTACCTTGTAGTTTTCAGCAGAGTGAAGCATGAGGCTGAAGCTCCTACAGGGTGCTGTGTGTTGATGTTCAAGGGCTAAGCAGTTAATGCAACTCCAGGATATACTTAGCCTTCAATTTCCTTTACCATAGTTGCCTAAATAGAAGTTTCCACCCTTGACCTGAGGAACAGAGCCACCAACAGAGCAGCCCACTGGGAAACTGTTTTAACTTGAAAGTGTTTCTGAACAAGCAATAGCTTTACTTTCCCATCAGAATTAAAATGCAAAGATCAAGTTGTATTTAGACAGGGTTCCGGTCTAGATTTTAATTTCTAGATGCCTAAGCATTGAGGTTTATCCCACTATACATCTTGGTTAGCATCAAGTAGATGTGTACTCACAGAAAGCTTTGTTAATACAAACAGAAACCTATTCATATAACTATCTTTTAAAATAACCTGGAACCCAGCTGAAGCCCAGAGAGGAGCAGCCACAGCCATCTCCATGTGCCTGGCTGCTTTGCTAACTGAGATGTTTTGAATTGGAACCAAATTTACTATGGCTAAGCTTGTCATTCAAGTCTAGTATATGAAACTTAAGTCTTGCTTTTAATTTCATTTTCTTTTTTATTGAAAAAAATCTATTATTTGCTTTTCTAAATTACTCTAAAGCTTAACTTCACTGTCTCAGTGCTGACTCTGCCTGTTTGCACAGGATAAAACACAAAGGATTGTAAAAGTAGCATGGCACAGGTGCCCACCCTGACTCTTAGAGCTGCCCAAGGAGGGCTCTCAGAATGAACCACCTGGAATTCCATTACTGGAGTGCTGAAGGAAACTTCTAGATGCTTACACACAGACTGCTACAGAGCTGGAAGAGAATGGTAGGAGTTTTGTCTCTATTTTAAAGAGGAAATTGTTGGGAAGCTGAATTAGTCTTTGATTCCAGAAAACACTCAATGCTAACTTTTTCTGGTTTCTAACCTTGACTCTATTGTTGATGTTCATTTCCATCCCCAGGAAGCCTTTGTGATTCAGTTTCACCATCATGACACAAGAATAATACATGCACTCTTTGTTTCCCACAATTGATGTATCCTTGAACACTTGTGTGAACTGAATGTTGGAAAATGAAATCACAAACTGAATATATTAGAAAAGTATTTTCAGAAATTTCCAGATGACTTTTTTTGTCAAAGGAAAAATTCTGTAGATTGTATTTAAAAAAAAAAAAAAAAAGTTCAGGGCTCAGCAGTTAAGAGTTCTCATTGCTCTTGTAGAGACCAGAATTCAGTCCCCAGAACCTAGGTCAGGTGACTCACAACTATTTATAAACTACCTCTAGAGGATCATCTTCTGACCTTCAAGAAGGGTACCTGCACTCATGTACACATGGCTACACACACACACACACACACACACACACATACACACACACACACACAAACATGATCCACGCAAAGCTACACAATACTCACACATTCTTTCTCACAAGAGCATTAAAAATAAAAATAAATCTTCAAAAAATAAACTCAGTTTTTAGTATTATTGTAATGGTAAAATTTGTCAAACTGACAAGATTTGAAACCATCTGGAGTCACACCTCCAGGTGTGGCTGTGAGAGTTTCCTGGGAGGTTTAACCGAGGGAAGAGCTTTCCTGAATGTGGGTATCACAGTCCTGCTGGGGTGAATAGACTGAAGAAAGGTGAATGAGCCTCAGCATTCATCTCTATCTGCTTCCTGACTTCAGACATGATGTGACCAACCACCCGAGGCCCTATGTAGTCTCTCCTCTCAGGCCATGAATCAAACTCTCCCATCCTTAAATGGCCTTAATTTGTCATTAAGAAAAGTAATTAATGTGAGTCTATCCTTTTAAACTGGTACACATTTTAAACAGGAGTATATGGTGAGTTTGCAGGTGTAGATTGGGCCCATGGAAGTTTCAGGAATCTTGTTCCTTGGTTCCTCATTCAACATCTTGCTTAAGGGTTAAGGTAGGAGCACAGGGTGGGCAAAGAGGGCTCAGTGGTTGCAGGACGATTGATTCTGCACCCTTTGTTGTTGGGGATGAGGCCAGAGAAATAAGAGCAGAAGTCTAAACTGGAGAGATGGGAGGCCAGGGAGTAAGGAAAGCAGGAAGGAAGGAAGGAAGGAAGGAAGGAAGTTCAGCAAAAAATGATACAGAACTTGGCATGGCCTTGAGGCTAAAGGGACAGTGTGATGGACACATGGTAAATGGAGTAGTGACAAACAGCTGAGGTGGAGGCAAGGAAGAGTCTATGAGGCCTTAGGATGGGAAGGCAATGCTGGGGTTTTAGTTTAGTCTGAATGTGAGCAATGAAGAGGGTTTTAGATAGAGGGGTGAGTGACGCTATTCAACCCTCAAAAAATAACCTTCTTTCTGTGTGTGAGAACAGATCTGGGTGGCAAGCATGGAGTCCAGGAAGAGATGCACAATCGGCCCTGAGGTAAGGACTGGGCAAGTGGTGGCGGTGGCATGTTTAAACTACACTTTAAAGGTCAGATCAGTAAGTATGGCTGAAAGACTGAAACAGGGCAGAGATGGGGTGAAGAACCAGGGTCACTCCTAAGTGTCAGCATGGGGACAGAGGGACTCCCAGGTGTCAGCATGAAGACAGAGGGACTCCTAAGTGTCAGCGTGGGGACTGAGTGGTTCCTAGGTGTCAGCATGGGGACAGAGGGCTCCTAAGTGTCAGTGTGGGGACTGAGTGGTTCCTAGGTGTCAGCATAGGGACAGAGGGACTCCCAGGTGTCAGCATGAAGACAGAGGGACTCCTAAGTGTCAGCATGGGGACTGAGTGGTTCCTAGGTGTCAGCATGGGGACAGAGGACTCCTAAGTGTCAGCGTGGGGACTGAATGGTTCCTAGGTGTCAGCATAGGGACAGAAGGACTCCCTTTTCCTATGTTTCCCAGCAGGACAGAATCTCAGTGATGCAGAGTTTTCACAGTATCTTTGTTCACACTTGTCTCTCTCCAGCTCTGTTTTACCTCCTGAGTTCTAGACCCCTCATTTTAAAGCCCTGGAATGCACTGAACCCAGTTCTCACTCAGTTCTGAAGCTGGAGGGTTGGGTTTTTAAGGACACACTGTCTCCCTTTTTATTGGACTCCATCATCAAATCGTTCCCCAAGTACTGAGGGTATGATACCATGCCAGGAGAGTCATCAGCTCTCTTCCTCTTCTGCCCTGACTATCTTCATTAGTGAACCCACCCAGCCAGACATTGCTAGCATCTCCTATCTTGTTTTTTGCTCTCGCCCTTCATCCTGTACCTACTTCCAGATTCATTTTTCTGAAGTGAGAAATTCTGGCATTTCATACCAGTGTTCAAAAACTATCAACTCTTCCCTTTTAATGAAGACATCAAGTACAAACACAATGGCTGGGATTCAAGGTTGTCTGTCTCTAAGCACTGGCTGGCCCGAGGAATACTATGCACAGAAGAGCTTAGATGCCACGACCGCTGAGGAGTGGGAGGAAGGGAATGGATACCAGTTGGATATGAGCACACTGAATATGGGACTGTCCATGGTCTACATGGAGATCCCCTCCAGAATGCCTTCGACAGAAGTGCCACCCAGGCAGAATTAGATTCAGGATAAGGCTTGAAGGTGAACACAGGATGCCTTGCCTGCTTAAAGCACCCCCTTTCCTTTAAGATGGGAATGTGTCAGATCTGGGTCCCCTTCCCTTTACCCAGTGATGAGTCCATGGCATGACACATAATCAAGTGGTACTAAGCAGAGACTTCCCCAGGTGTTTGAGCTACAAGCCTTGGGGAAAAAAGTGACATTTCCTTAGGAGGTATGGAGAGCCTGTGAGCCTATAGCCACCGTGTTTGGGTAAACCAAACATCTCCTTGGGAACAACACCCACAAAGAGGAAAATGGAACACCACTGACAAAGAGTCATGGATGTGGCCATTCATAGCCCATGGGAAGGAGCGTAGAACACTACACTCACTGCCCCTATCACTGTGGACCATGCTTCATTTCACGCAATCCTGCCATTTTTCCAAAAAGCAGTCTGTGTCCAGTGCCATTCAGCCTACCTCCATGCCTCTACTCGAACCAGAGAGGGCCACTGTGGTTTGCTTACACCTCCCTCCTCAGAAAGGGTCATCAAGTCTTGGCTCCTTTCTGTGCCTGGAACTCTGGGAAGCACCAGTGTCACTACCTCTGTCATTTCAGTCATCACATTGCCACGCAGTTTCCCAGTGAGTTATTTCAGCCCAGTGTAGAAAGTGTGTGTGTGTGTGTGTGTGAGATATATATATATATATATATATATATACAGAGAGACAGAGAGAGAGAAGGAGACAGAGAGACAGAGAGAGACAGAGAGGGAGGGAAGGAGTCCGTTCCCCAGAGCACATCCACCTTCTTTTCTGAATATGGAGTCTCACTGGAATTGGGGGCTCTGCATTACACTAGGCTGCTGACCAGGAAGTCCCAGGTATCCCCCTGCCTCCAGTTCCCCATTACTGAGATTATAAGCATGTGCCATCATACCAATACATGGGTATTGAGGACCAAACTTAGAGCCCCAAGCTTGTGAGCCAAGTACTTTAGTAACTGAACTATCTCCCTATGTCCCCAACCTCCATACATCATTGTGAAACTTCTTCAAACCAAACTGTGACACCATTGTACCACAGAGGTGGACACAAAGGATATAAAGCATCACTTCATTTATTCAGATCCAAAGTAGGCACTACTCCACAAGGTTGGATCATCTGCTATTTCTACAATGGAATAACAAAGAATATCTATTCATCGTGAGAGTCATGAACTGCTTTGAGTTGCTCATGGTTTTGAATAAACTAATAATAGAGAGAACAATTTTGTTACATCCCATTCTACATCCGGCCAGCTTTTCTCTGTGCCTTCCTTGAGTGAACACAGAATGCTTTTGGCTATGCTGGCTCTCTTGTGCCATTATTGTTAACTGTTTTAGAATACTAAATGTGACATTCATGGCCTAGTGGCATTAATGCACCTTTCAAAAGTGCCCAGTTTTTTTCCTTGAAAGTAATTTCAGCGGTGATAGGCTACAACTGGGTAATTTCTGATAAGCAATTAGCACATATCAAATCAAGATATATTATCTAAGGCTTTGTGCTGCCAGTGCAGATATAGCAGGGGTTAGCCATTAAAAACATCAGTGAGAACTTCTGCTATTATTATGGAAGCAGTGGGCAATATTCAAATGGAGACAACTGAACCATTTAAACAAATGTATTTTTAATCATAAAACGTCACTCTTCTTCAGACCCGTGTTTCCTACTAATGTGCTGGAGACAATAAGATTGGGGCTGTATTCTAAGAGCCGCTGAAGTCTTACTGTGAAGGACAGCAATGGAGAACACAGCAGTGCTTAAGCTATGGCTCATCACTGATGTGGGGAAAGCTGACAATACCTAAGTCCACCAGCAAACTGCCCAAGCAACAGACACACACAGATGACAGTTTAAAATGGCTCCTATCCTCCCATCCCCCTCTACCTTTCACATTCCGAAGAAGAAAGCAAAAGAACAGACTTGGAAAATTTGTAGTGCTGGGCATGTTGGTGGCAGGGTGGCAGTGGGGGGGGGTCCAAGCTGATATTTCACAGACTAGCTCATTTGTGAAAAATGGATGGATTTGAAATAGCTTTGTGCCTACCCATCACAGCACCCTAAAGAGAAAATACCTCACACAGTAGGTGCTAAGGGGGAAGGTTTGCATGAGTGTGATATGTTTCCATCACCACCAACAACTTGGCTACATTGACTGGACTTCTAACCCAACCAAGTCAGCCCATCCCTACCTGACTGGCCAGCTACAAGCTGACCATCAGAATTGCTCTTTTGTGAGTTGAACTGGGAAAGAGACAGTGAATTAGATGTAGCAAACACACACAGAAACTGAAGCTGAAAGGGGTGTGGAGCTAACAGGACAAGTCAGCCTTACAAAGAACCCGGGGTCACTGCTGGAGTTCTTAGGAAACAAAGATGGCAGGAGTCTCTTGATTGGTCCAGAGAGTGTCCTTCGGATGAGATAACAAGTCAGGTGGAGCACAGAGCGCCATACTCCCAGAACTCGGGGGCCCAGGGAACAAACACATCTGAGAGAGAGAGAGAGACAGAGGGGGGAGAGATTGAATATATCCCTGAAAGGAAATAGCTATCACAGAGAAGATATGAAAGAGAGGACTCAGAAGAAACAACACAGGCTTAGGGCTGGGGAGAGAAAAGTGGATAGGTACAGTTTGAACTGCACCTAGAAGCCATGGGCTTTCTTTTCCAGTCACCATTCCTGGGAAAGAGGGAGGCACAAGCAAAGAGTTCTTCTCTTGGTAATGGTTGTCTCCCTAAGAGACACTTCTACTGGGGGTGACCACATGACCTGGAGTGCATCAGAGGTTGGGACTGCTAAGAACCACAAAGGGGTAGCCTTTGCAAATGTCATAGGGTTGGGGTGGCAGCTCTGGCCCCACACACCCTGAAGTGGGGTAGAGGTAAGATTAGCAGGTGGATGCTGCTAATCACTGATCTGGAGACAAATCACACAAAGAGACTTACCCAGGAGTGCCAGATGGTGGGGCAATAGACATCAGGACTTCCTGTATGGGCAGACAAGCTTGCATCTGTGAGAAGAGTGAAGCAGACACTCAGAGAAAAGCAAAGGCCACATAGTCCCCCAGGAGACAGATCAGGACCATTGATGGCTTCCAAATCTCTGTTTTCAATTGAGCCCAGTGGTTTCTTGCAGTAATTTCAACACCCATTTCTTGCACTGTCTTGAGTAAGTTTCTTCCTCTTGCAGCAGAAACATGATCTAATTAAACACCAAAGACCCAAGGCAGAAATAACCCCATCATTCCTTAACCTCCAATGAGCTAACAAGTTGACAGAGTTTCCCGTTTTTTGTGTCCCCACCTCCAGTCCTGCCCTTGGGCAAGTCCTGGTAAGAGACAGGCGTACACTACTCTAGGAATGATGTGTGCTAGGCTGCTCACCTCTGGTCTGCATCAAATTTATGAATGGGTCATGAACTAAGGAAAGTCGATTTAATTAAAGAGCTACAATGCTCCAGAGGCTTGGCTGGTTGCTGTTACACTTGTCAT
The DNA here is from genome assembly GCF_943737965.1 of Phodopus roborovskii. Classification (NCBI taxonomy): domain Eukaryota; kingdom Metazoa; phylum Chordata; class Mammalia; order Rodentia; family Cricetidae; genus Phodopus; species Phodopus roborovskii. The sequence goes on from NW_026125109.1 coordinate 61,724, forward strand.
CTCATTGGCTCACTTATGAATGACTTCCCGTTATGAAGTTTTAATGATAATTTTATCAATGAAGAAACTGAAGCTCTCCGAAGTGAAATGACATTCATTGGAGCCTGTCGACAGAGATTGGAACATGCATTTTTATGAATCCAGGGCTGCTGTAAGCTACACCAGGCCAAGTCCAAGTCAAGAGAGAAAGAACCTGAGTTAATCACCTTGTACTTAGACATGAGGGAGGTAAACTATAAGTAACACTATCAAGGGCATGCTCCAGAGATTAGAAGAGAAGGAATATGAGGCTTAACGGAACGTTTGGGCCTTGACTCCATGAGCAGTGTACCAACCCAGCACTCCTGAGTCTGAGTCTGAGTCCCGGGTCTGAGTTTGAACCCTGTCACTGCCGGCACTCCACCACTCCCACACATGCAAAGGCAAAAAAAAAAAAAAAAAAAAAAAAAAAGAACAGAGCTGCACACAAAGCAAAGACAGCCAAGGAAGGGCTATAAGCTTGCAGAGAATGACAGCTGCCTCCTGTGCCCTTCCTGGGATGCTCTCTCCTAAGGAAGCCAATCTGGTCCTTAGTCACCAACACACCATATACCATTATAAAAAGTGGGGGCACAGTCCACATGAGAATGAAATGAGGCACCAAGTCCGACAATCAACTCCAGAAAGCAGTTTGGCATTATGTCAGCATATGATCAAAGTTTCTGGTTTAAATTTTAGGAACTTTCACAATGCACCATTTACTATTTTCCCCACAGCTGTCAGTGCCATTTGCATCCACGTGGTATATGGACCAGGCCCAGGCATTTGTGGGCAGCGGCCTTTACAGCATTGCATATTGTTTATGAGCATGGGATCTGGAATGAGACTATGAGTTCAAATCCTGCTCCTGATACTTGATGGGGTAACTTCAGGAAACATATTCTCTCCAGGACACCAACTTCCCTATTTCTAGGGCTGATTAGACTGACTCTGCCTAGGTTTGAAAGAGGCTCTCAAATCTTAATGATATGCAGTCTAGGGATGTAAGGCCTATAGGAAGGAAGTGATTTGTAAGGACATTGAGATGGAAGTGGCCTTATTGCCATGGAAATGGAATTATGTAGTTTGGATAATAAAAACCTAGAGACAGATATTGGGGTTCAAGCTGAATATCAAAAAAGCAAAGCAGCCAGTCACTGTTCAGGCTGGGACAATTCTGTCCCCAGTGTGACTGGAGACTGAATGCCACATGAGACCCTGCTCCTGTCTTATATACTTCTCTAATTCTGGGATTAAAGGTGTACACCACCACTGCCCAGCCTCCAAGGCTAACTAGTGTGGCTGCTGGGATTAAAGGTGTGTGCCACCACTGCCTGGCCACTATGTCTGTGGCTAGCTTTGCATTCTGATCTTCAGGCAAGCTTTATTAGACCATTAACAACATATTACCCTAGAGTTGGCCCCCTCTCTCTCCCTCCTGCTTTTTCTTAAAGCCTTTCCATGTTCTGCCAAGGGGTGTTGTAACCCTAAGACTTTTACAAGGCCCAGCCCCTGATCTTGGACTGTTCAGCCTCTAGAACAATGAGAGCTAAATTTCTGCTCTTAACCAACCACCCAGTTATTCTGTAAAAGCAGCACAAATGGGGACTGCTGCCCCAGAAGTGTCTTCTGCAGCATGAGACTCAGTGCTAAGACCCTTGACAACCCAAGTAAACAGGCATGGTGGAGCATAGTCACCCCCAACAAAGGAAGATACTGCAGATGAAGTACCTAGAAGAATGAGTTCAACCTGTTAGCTCACAAACCTCCTCCTAATGACACCACAGACACCTTTGACCTGCAGGACCTCGATGTTGAACTCAGGGTGCCCACTGAGCCACCTCATTGGCCCTAGTATTCATGGATTTTTGAAAGCTCAATCATGATTGAATCTAGGCTGATTGAAAGACTTTATATAATCTATATAAAAATCCCAAAGACATTTTTGTGAGAAATGAAAAAATTCACTCTAAAATCATATGGTGTGTCTAGGCATTCCATGTAGCCAATAAAATCTTGATAAGAAAGATAAATTTGGAGGCCCTAGTCTTTCTGTTCAAATTTATTGCAAAACTTTAGTAACCCAAACAGTATTATACTGGTAAAAACATAGAAATTTCTAAGCCAGGACTCTTTGGGCATTAACTCTTATAAATAGTATCAAATGGATTTTGACCAGTGTCAAATGTTAGGACCATTTAATGTGGGCAGAACAGTCTTTCAACAATTGTCACTGAGAAAAAAAAAATATGAAAGAATGAGGCATTGTACACACAAAAATAACTAAGAATAAAACAAAAAACTTCCAGGTGTTGGTGGCACACACCTTGAGTTCCAGCACTAGGGAGGCAGAGACAGGTGGATCTCTGTGAGTTCAAGACAAGCCTGGTCTACAGAGCAAGTGCCAGGATAGGCTCCAGAGCAATACAGAAAACAAAACAAAACTAAACTAAACTAAACAAAAATCCAAAAACTAAATATAAGGGCTAACACTATCACAAAGGAAAAACTCCTTGACATGGAACTGGGCGGTGATTTATTGAGTATGTCACCAAAGGTACAGTAAAAATAGATAGATGAAATAGATGAATGAGACCACATCCAAATTTTAAAATTCCATTTAAGGATGCAGACAACATAGTTAAAACGAATGTTATAGGGCAGCAGAAATGATTGCAAGTTGTATTTGATAAAAGATTGACTCTAGAGCACAGGGAATATATGCAGTTCAGAAACATGAAGTCTGATCAATAAATAGGAAAGGGGCTTGAGTAGATAGTCCTCCAGAGAAAACACAGAAGCAGCCAGCAAGTTCATAAAGGATGCTCACTATCACAAAACATCAGAGAAATGCAAATCAAAGCCGCAATGAAATACAACCTGTTCTAGTTTCATTTCTGTTGCTGTAATAAAATATCCGGACAAGAAGCAAATCAGGAGACCAAGAGTTGACTTTAGCTTACATGTCTAGATTATAGTAAATGGTTCGGGGGGGGGCGGGGCACAGTAGCAGAGCGAGAGGATATTGACTGCATGACATCCACAATCAAGAACAGGGAGAAATGAATGCATGCCTGCTCACTTGCTTGCTTGCTTCTGCTCAAATCAATGTCTCTAGCCTTATACAGTTCAGCATGCCCTGCTCTGGGAATAGCACCATCCACAGTGGGCTAGGTCTTCCCATTCCAGTTAAGTAAGACAACCGCCCCCCACGGCATGTCCACAGGCCAACTTGAATTAGACTATCCCTCTTTGAGACTTTTTCACAGGTGATTCAAGGTTGTATAAAATTGGCAATTAAAGCTAAGTAGGATATATATCATGCTCCCTTTTACTTCTTTGAACCCAAGGCTTCATGAATGCTGGGTAAGCATTCTACCAACTAAGCTACACTCCAAACCCTGATTTTGATCTTATGCCAGTACGGGACAGTTGGGGCAGTTGGTGAAAAGTATAGGGTGTCTGAGTTGGATCATAGTGGCGTAACAATGCCAACTTCTTGATTTATCAGGTGGTCATATAGTGTTGGTGATTGAGAAAATGTGCACTCATGCATTTAGGTCTCATTTAGGTGAAGCATCATGTTGATAACCTTCAGAGGACAGAAGCATGTGAGGCGAAAGCATGACACATGTATGAAAATGCCACAGTGAAATCCATTACTTTACATGCTAACCTAAAAATTAATTAGAAAAGAAAATGAAATTGAACTTCAGAAAAATAATAATGGCAATGGGTACATGTACTGAAAAGAGACAGGCCAGGCTGGAGACAAGGCTCAGAGTACATGCTGCTCTCGCAGGGGACCTTTGTTGGTTCCCAGCACCTGTATTTGGTGGTTCACAGTCACTGTTACTCTGGCTCTAGGGGATCTAACTCCTTTTCTGGTTTTCAGAGTCACTGCACTGATGTGCACATCTCACCCTCATACATAATTAGAAATAACAAAAATAAATATTAAAAGAGATAGAAAATGTGTTAAAATGTTAGCAATTAGAACATCTGGCTTAAGGACATATAGTTGCTATATACCAACACTCTTGCAGTTTCCTGAACAGCTTTTCACATTATTTCAAGCATTGTATTGTATTTCAATACAATATGTGTATTGTATGTGTGTAGGCATGTGTATGAACGTACGTGTGTGAGAGTATGTGTGTATATGCTCATGTGCTTGTGTATGTATATAAATTTGTATATTCATGCACATGCATAATAAAATATATATGTATGCACATGTGTGCATGCGAGCATGTCTGTGTACTTATTCGCATGTGTGTGTGCATATGTATGAAGGTGTGTGTGTGTGTAAAACAAGGTCTATCCATGTCTCCTGGCAATTTTCTATTACAGAAATGAATTCATAGTCCAAGCAGCAGGAACAGAATCTGCCACTGAACTTAAAAAGTAAAGTTTGAATATATATATATATATATATATATATATATATATATATATATCTTAGATTCCATAATGAAGTCAGCATAAGCATTCTTGGACATCACCTCCCTCTCTAAGGTTAGTAAGCTGGCCATTGAACTTGGATTCCTTCTCTGGACCACCGCCTGGAACTAGTCCTGAGAGTCAAGCAGATCAACCCACATTTCACAACACCAGACTTTTCAGATTCAGAAAATTAAGAATGGAGAAAACCTGCCAACAGGAGCCTGCTGTTGACAAGACCTCGAGAAGCTAAAATGGAGTTGGGGGCCACTGTGTACCCAACATGCTTCCACCAAGGCCACCCAAAGCCTGATTTCAGTCGAGCCACAAGGCTCTGGGTCTGTCCTGTATGTAAAACTTGAAGCCAAAGATGGCACTCCTTTGGAGTGTGGAAGCAGGTGGACCTGCCTTGAGGCATGGGGAGGGTGGACCTGCCTTGGGAACATCTTAGGAAAATCCATAAACATGTAAGGCCTAACTCTTATCCTCTGAGTGTGCACACCTATAATCCAGGCCCTGGAGAATTACAGGCAGGAAGACCATTATCTTGATCCTGGGCTCCATAGTGACACCCTTCTTCTCTCTTCTATCCACACTGGGCTGAAAGCTACAGGTGGCCACACGCCAGCTGTGCTGCCCAGCACGTGGCTGTTAGCACTGTTAGGGTTGGATGCCCTTGTGTAATTATATCACATAAACAATTCTTAAAAATAGATTAGAAACTGTAAGTATGGTCTCACCGATTCTTTGGGGAATTTGCTATAGGGCTAGTGAACTTTCTGTATCCTGTAAGAAGTCCTAAGCAGGGTTAGGAAAACAGTTCAATTTCAAGTGTATTTTTATTAGAGAAAATCATTGCAGCTTTCTCCTTGGAAACTGTCAGACACTTCTGTATAGTCAAACCTTCACATGTTTCTTTAAAGCAACAAGGTATCGAACCTCAAAATCAGTCAGTTTGTGGAAAGTCGTTTTTAGGTGAGCTCATGAGGAGATGGACACTTAGCTAACTTATTAATGAGAAGAATCCAGGTATCACAAGCGGAGGGGAACGGAATTGTCACAGCTCTCAAGGTGGAACAAAGGAAAGTGATCTGTTGCTGCTGTTACTATTTTGTTTGTCTTAGTTTGCACTCAGCAGCACCTCCTTTCCTGTTTTGCAGGGAGAAAACAAGCCATCTCTCTCCCTCTCTCTCATATGTGTCCTCCATTTCTTGTTTTTTTCTGAAACCTAGGCAGTTTTCAAGTCCCACTTGGGACAGTGGTGAGTCGGAGGACTGCTGCACACTATGTGCTATGTTCAATACTCACACTTCCACCTTTCCTCCTACCCTGGAATACTTCCTGATACAGGGTTCTAGCTTTCTCCCTACATCCTCCTCTACTCACAACGGTGCTGCTGTTTCCAGCTCTGTCCCTTCACTGCACCCCTCTCTCCCTGCTCAGGAGCCTCCTTCCGTGCCAGTCTGCAGCTTTCCTGGGCCCCTTCTCCTACCTAGTACTCTGCCCCTTGCAGTGAGTCTCCACTCACTGACATCTTACTGAGCAGCTCCTCCCACTGGATGTTCTTTTGTCAAGGATGCTGTTCCCTGGTCCCACATTCAAACATCCTCCTGGCCTTTCTCAGCTCCCCAGTGCAACCTTCCTGCTTGCTCCGTTCACAGCAGTCTCATGAACTGCTCATCCTTTATATCCATTCTCCTGAGCTTAGCTGTTCCTTGAGGTTCCAGATTTGAATTCTTAGTATGTTTTCTTTATTGCTCTATGTATGTATATATTTGTGTGAGTTCACACATGTCATAGTGTGTGTAGCTCAGAGGACAACTGTCAGGGAGTTGGTTCTCTCCTACTTTGTTTAGGCCGTGTCTGTCTCACTGTTTCTGCCACGCTTTGTACTCCAGGCTAGCTGGTTCTGGACTTCTGGTTGATTGATCATCCTGACTCTACCCCCTGTCTCATTTCAGAAGAGCACTTTTGTAAAGTGTGGGTTCTCTGTATTAAATTCACACCATCAGGCTTGCATAAGCAATTGCTTTTACACACTGAGTCAACTGACCAGTCACTTTTGCTCCCCATCCTGTCTGAGTGCCTTCACCCTCCACCTACACCCTGACTCAGAGCCTTCTAGTTAAGATAGGCTAGAAGACTCCTATCCTTCTGCCTTCCTCCATTTTCCCCCTCTCATTCACCTTCCATATGCAAGTAGCCTCTAAACCCTAACCCTCTTCCATCCACCTGCCATGGACTCTTTTTACTACTTTGGTTTAGGCTCAGGGTCCCAGCTATGATCTCCACCTGCTCCCCAGCTACTTGCCATTATGAAGACTTCATTGGAAAAACATAAGGAGAACTTTTATACTACATATAAAAGTAAATCTTCCAACAGCTGGTCCCTGTCTACCCTTCCAGTTCCATATTCTGATATGGATATTACTTCTAATAATCTTGACTCAGTACTCCAATTCTAATGAGAACACCTTCTGATGTCTTTGACAAATCCACCTCCCCTTTTAAAATTCAGTTCTGTTATCGCCACCCCTAGCAAGCCATCCCAAATGCTCCAAAGCAGAGAGTCAGTCAACAGATGCCCTTTTCCCACGCAGACTTCAGCATGGAGTGCTGCTCATCTCTCTCCTGGTTCAAGAGATGTGTAGGGTTCAAAGACAGAAGATGCTATCAGCTAAAGCTCGCAATAATTGGAGATCAAATTTGTGTCTGACCATAATCACCCCAGAAACTACTACTGATCTTGAATCTGGAGTGAACTTGTTAATGTTCACAATGCAGGAGAAACCAGCCAGTGAGAAATCAGTCTCCAAGGCAGTAACATGTCTACAAGACCCAGGCAAAGACTTTCCAAGCCCAGAAATTCTGCTGCCTCTCTTTGTTCTACTTTTCTCTCTCCCTCAACTCTTCCACCCTACCTTCCTCCACTGGCTTCTAACAAAGCCCATTTCACTTCCTCTGTGGAAACAGATTCATGCAGACAAGGGCTCACCAGATCTCAAGGCTGCCTCCTAGCCAATTGCACTGCATTCCCACATTGCCAGGGATGCACCGTCTTTATATTTATGCGAGGTTCACTTCTGTTCAAGGGTTTCACCCCAGAAGTTATCCCTACTGTCTTGATAACCACAGTCTTCCCCCTCAAGGGTTTATTGACACACAGTAAGCTCTGGCTTCTCCCATAGCCACCCCCAAATTTTTCCATCTCCTTTCACAACAGGGCTCATTTTAAGGCTATCCTACACTTTACTATCCAAGCCAGGGTTCATCTCTACTACCTATCTCTCTGTCAGAGACACCAAAGGCTCTACTTCAACCTATCCCCACACCCCACCAGCAGCATTGGCTCAGCTGACCAAGCCCTGCTCTTCAAACTTCACTTCCACTTGGCTTCTAGCATACTGTCCTCCTCTCTCTCACTTTGGCTGCTGCTCCCCAGTTTCATTGGGTGGATCTTCCTCATCGTCTTCCTTCCCAACTTCTGACCTCTAAATGTCGTACTACTCCAGATCCTAATGCACAAGTCCCCTCTCCTTCCAGGATCTCTCTTCTCAATTTTAATGACTATATCTTGTTACTTGCTCAACTTTTCCACTTAACTGTCTGGTAGGTACCGCAAACCCTCTGCTTGAGGTTCCCTCCTATTACCCACTCCTCCTATAGTCTCACCTCATTAAATAGAATCTCCATTGACTGAACCACTTGGGCCCATATCCAGAAATTTCCTGAATTCTTTTTTTTTTTTTTTTTTTTTTTCACATTCTACAATGGGATCATCAGTAAATCCTGCCCGATTTCTTTGTAAGCATATCTAGATCCGGGCTGTGGCCATTATTCTATAACACCTCCCCTCGCATCCCAACAGCCTTCTACCTGCTCTCCCTGCTTCCATTCCTGAATTCCCTCTTCTATGCAGACAGAAAGACTCTTTGGAGCTGAGGCCAGTTCATGATTGTTCTCTGCAGAAGCTTTTACACATGTCTTTCCATTTGTTTCAGTATTCCAGGAGCACTTAGTCTGTGCTTGCCAGGAGGTTGGGCAGGAACTTCCCCCAAAGAGTATTTGCCACAAGGAGAACAAGATCAGAAAATAAGAGACCAAAGGCTGCTCTGAACTCTGAGACTGCCTCCTGTGAAAGCCCGCTGATGTCACCCTGGCTATGGTCTCTGCTACTATCCTTTCTGTTCTCAGGCCGAACCCGGCACTGTCTCCTGTTTTGCCTTAAGAAAAACCACATATCGTCCTAACACCATTAAGCCCTACGTGGTGCCTTTCCTCCCTCAATCCTCTGCTTGGTGTATATCTTGCCTTTTCCTTTTCAAACCCATTCATGCTTAGAGAAAGTTTGTGTTCCGGGTCAAACATGCAGGTAATTGTGTAAAAGTTGATCTAAAATGGTTGAATGTTCCAGGCATGGGAAATAAATTGAGCTCTACTCAGGTTACTGGCAGAAATACACAGGGAGAAACTCTTGCATCTGTTTCCCATTGTGCATGCCTAAAGGGCAAACCCAGAGACTGGCCCACAAGCAGGATGAAGGTGCTGAGGCTGCCCACAGCCTGACCTTGGCGGCAGTGCTGGGGAAAGCCCATCCCAGGACTTGACTTACCGTTACTATTGCATGGCTATTTTGGAGTATGGCCTCTGGAGTCTGATTCAAAGAACTTACTTCTAACTACTGAGAATAAAAATAGAGCAACTAAGTCTCTTATTAGTCTTCTTCAAGCTCCCCCCCCCAAAAAAGATTTTGTCTTCTTCATGGACATAGAAGATAAGGTTTTGGAACTGGATATAAGTTGTAGACAAGACACCCTCTGCAAATGAGTTACTACAAAACTCCTCATTTTAAAATTTTATTTACTGTCTTTAGGTGGGTAGACTAAAGTAAAACACCTATTAGCCATTGTTGTAACTCTCTGAAACTAGAACAGAAGGGGACATGGATCCATTTGCAGCAGTTACACCCTGCTTACCTTCCTACACTGATGTCCCAGCAGACACAGCAGACCCTGGGACCTTCCTTCCTTACACTGATGCCTAGCAGACATGGTCTGCTGGACAAGAAAATGCCTTTAAACATTCTCACAGGAAGGTTCTCCAGCCTGGCTCATGTAAGGAAACATTTACTGATGCTATTAAAATGCACAAAGCTTTTCAACAATACATGTTTGAAAAATGAAGATCAATGGCAGCAGAACCTCTCACAGCTGTGAGAAACCACCGTGCTGCAGATCAGTGTTCTATCCTTGCCGGCAGGTTGGGTAGGAACTTCCCATGCAGAGTTTCAAGGGGACAAGATGACAAACTAAGAAACCAAAGGCTCTGAGACTTTGTCTCATCGGAAAGCCAGGTTAGCAGAGAAAGTAGATCTGGGGTTTCCATGAAGAGAGTACAACAAGTAGAAAAACAACTCGATACCACCTTCCTGTGTTTTGCACTGGCTTAGTTTTACACAGATCTCCAGAATGGTGTCTTTCAAAACTGAGTCTTCAAGTGAGGGTGACTGGAGCAAAGAATTTGGATGATATCACAAGACTCACAGGGCCAAGCTTCCTGGCTTTCTCAGCGTATGCCAGCGTCCATTTTACGGGGGGGGGGGGATTTATGATCATTCTGTCAGTAGAGCCAGCCAAAGTTTTATAATCTTCATTAAAAACCAGTACCACGTGTAATAATACGAAACTCTGCCCTACACAGGGGGGACAAGTTATAGGTGTTTAGGGAAACATGGCGGTTTCCTGGCCTTGGCAAGGGGTAAAGTTGCAGGCACCAGCACTAACACAGGCGCTTTTTTTCCCTTCTGAAAATGTACATTCAGCCTGTCCTAATGGCTGTCTTTAAATGTTCAACTACCACTAAGCCTACTGACATCAAACCCAGGATGGCTTAATGAGCAGCAGCAGCAGCCTGACAGCGTTCAGAGGGACAAGCAAGGGACAACGGCTGCAACACAGTAGGAGCTAAGACTAAGGATGGAAAGGGGCTCTTCTTTATATAAGGCAATAGATAGTGTGGGGGTTGGAGGCCCCCTTACTGGAGTAGGCCTCTTGCGTTGGGAGCCGCTCTGTCAAGGCCCACTTCCCATAAAAGGGCCCGACTCAGCTTTCCAGGGGTCCTTAGCTCATCTTGCCCTGTTCCTTCAGGGAAGCTGTGTACTAAGCCCCAATGTCAGGTTCCAATCCTGCTTCTCCCTTTGATGAAATGCCCATGGCTCGGGCAACCTTCCCACGTGCCATACCGGCCTTTGCCGCTGTGGTAACCCCACTAGCCCCACCACCCCTGACTCTCAATGCCGGGACAAGGCTAGGCGGAGCAAGGCAGTCTTCCGGGTGGGGAAGACAGGGTTCTGAGGGCCGCGCGGCCAGCACAAAGCCGGGAAGACCTGCGTCCGCGGCGGCGACAGGCGCGCCCCCTCCCCGAGCCAGCCGGCGAAGCGCGCGCCCGCCCGCTCGCCCGCCCGCCCGCCCGGGCCCGAGCCCCGGGAGCGCCATTCACGGAGCGGCCTTCGCCAGTCACCCGGCGTACGGCGCCCCAGCGGCCGGGGAGGTGCGCTGCCCCGCTCCCGTAAAGTTATTGTGAATGGGGAGCGGGTGACGTCAGCGCCGAATGTCAACAATGTAGCGATTGAGAGTGTGGGCGTTCCGGGAGAGCGCGAGCCGCGCGGCGCAGCCAGCAACCCCGCCGCCACCGCCTCAAGCAGCAGCCCCCGCGGCCGCGCACCCGGCTGCGGTCGCCCCCCCGCGTCCCGCATCGCCCGCCCGCCGCCCCTCCGTCGCGGCCCGCCCCCATCGCCCCCGCCGCCGCGCGCCTTGCTCGCTCCCCTCCCCCTTCCCGGACTCGGGGGGCTGCGAGCGAGCTGCCATGTGATGCGCATACCCTCCGCCTGCTCTCGGTGACCCCAGGACCGCCCACCACGCCGGCGGCCGGGAGGGGGCTGCGGGCTGGGAAGACGCGAGCAGGACCGGCGCGGGAGGACGAAAGTTCCCGGGAAGGTGAGTTGCCCACCCGGGCCGCGGGCCACGGCCACGCAGCGGGGCAAGTTTGCGCGGGGAGCGGGCGCGCGGGGAGCGGGCGCGCGGGGCAGCGGGTGGCGTGGGGCCGCGGCGGCGGGCAGCGAGGCCGGAGGGCGGACGGCCGCTCCCCGCCCACGGCCGCCTGATGGCATTTTCTAGGAACGGGAAGGGGGTGGGAGCGGAGGACGCGGCGGCGGGGCGCGCTCTCCCGCCTGCCTGTTTACGGCGGGCGAGGCGGCATTGTATTTTGCTCGCGTCGCCGGGTGTTTTGGAACAGCAGGGGGAGGAGGAGCCCAGGGTAATAAGTCAGTCGTGGGGCGGGAGGGCGGGTGCGGAGAGGAGCGCAGCCCGAGCCGCAGCAGCTGTCAGACCCACGGCCCAGCCTCTGTCCCCAGCCCGCGCTCCGCTCCGGCCAGCCCGGGTGGCCGGGTCTCTGGTCATCGCACCAGCGCGCGGCCGTTCCGCGGACCCGGGGCTCTGCGCTCAGCTGTCAGCTGCTGCAGGGTGGCTCGGGCGACCGCGCCGGGCGCTGGAACAAGGCAAGCGCAGACGTGCTCAGTGGAGCTTGTGGCCTCCGAGAGGGACACCTTGCAAACCCCATCTCCCCAAGGTCCAACAACACACATGTACACCTGTCCTCCGGGCTCCGAACCCCAGAGCTCCACCCAAAAGCATAGTTTAAGGAAGGGACAGCTTGCTGCGCTGCACCGCCCCACGCCGCGGCCCTCTGAGGGTTTCGTAGTTCGCTCAACCACTGGGTGATCGGGAGCCGAGCCGCACAGGGAGGGCTAGGGCGGCGGGAGGCGCTCATGGACTACCCCGGGTGCCCGCGAGAGGGGACTCGACCGAGCATCTGGGAGACCTCGAGCTGGGCCAGGATTTGCAAGAACTTGAGGAAACCATCAGGGTTGCGTGGTCTGAAGGGCTGGACACCCCTGGCCCCGGGGTCATGGGCACATAGAGTCTCTCCCCGCGTGCGTTTGCATATATGAAAGTTTGGCAACTTGGGCGAAGTTCCTGTAAGGCCTTGTGCGGTACCGGTAGTTTTGTGTATGACCCAAAAGGTGCTCCTCGCATTTAGCGGGTCCAGCCACTGTTGTTACTGTCTTCTGGAACAAGAGGGGCTGGGGTGTCCCGCTTATGAGACTTCGACTTGCATCGGGCTCGTGGGCGGCCAGGCGACGTGTTTCTGGATTTTCACCTTCGCTGTCTATGTCATAGTCTCTGTTAATTTCATCTGCTGAGTGTATTTAACTAAAAAGGGTAATTACTTTAGATAAAAATCCTTCCCTGCCTAGTGGAAACCTTGGCGGCGGAGATGATGCCTAATGAGTTTTTTTTTTTTTTTTTTTTTTTTTTTTTGTCTTTTATGCTTTTGTCTGTTTAGAGTAAAATTAGAGATGTTAACTCTGATAACTGTTTTCTCACATCATTAAAATATAACATGTAGGAAATATGTAGGAAATTTTCGCGCCGGGAAAGCTCTGGCTGGCTGGAAAAGCTAAGCTTGAACTGCTGTTCGCCATTCCTCCTATAGAGATGGCTATTTCCACAAAGCAGCGGGCGACTTGCTTAAAATGTGAGGTCATCCCATCCTGGGCCTCCACTGCTCACAGTGGACTGCCCTTTTCATTCTTGCAGGTAATAAATGTAGTGGGGAGGGGGAGAAAGACATCTTGCTAAAATTAGTCTTGCTAATTCACAGCGTTGCAGCCAAAATTCTCCAATGAAAGGTCTGTCAGGGTCACTATTGTAATTCCGTTTTCCAGGCGCTTATAATCGCCACATAACTTTGAATGGCTTCTAGTGTTCTGGACTTTAAACCATTGATTACCCTCTTTGGCTCCCCCTGCCATTTCTGAAATCCGAAGTCAGTCATAGGAAGGCAGGTAGATACCAGAAATGGGATATGCAACCTCAAAATGAAGTAGTTTGGTTAATATTTACATTTTGGATTTTAGTAGGCTTCAGGTTTGCCATGTGGTAATCTAAATGTTTGAGCAAATTCTTCTTATATCTGCTCGTTCTGCAAGTGGGTTGAAATGTCATAGATAGCCATTTTCCTCATACATGCAAATGTCTAAGTCCTAGCTAGATTAAAAGACCCCTGCTAGTTGTTCAGTCATTTCCTTGTGCTTTGTATGTTGCATCTCAGAATCTGTCATGGAGCAGGAGTGAGGCAGGAAGCGTTGGAGGGAATAAAATATCTCCTAATTTACTTTCAGTGCTACCAGTGCCTGGGAGGATGGGCCTGTATTTTCTTTCTATTGAATTATGCCCTTTGACTCAGAATCTTCAGGCAATTCCCTTCCAGTCACTCACCTCTGGCTGCTGTGTGAGGGGCTTAATTATTTGCAAACTGCCTTGAAATCCCAGGATGAAAGGCACCGAATAAGTGCAAAGTATTGTTATTCAGATATGGAATTTAATGATCCATTACAGTTCATCAGGAAAATGCACTTTGCCGTGATGGGAGGAAATGTTTCCACCTGATAGAGGGTAATAATAAGTGCTTAAAAAGTAGGCTCAGATTACAGATGAGACAATTAACTCCAGCCATGTGCTCTTCAATTTGTTGCAATTCATTTTGTGATCAAAGTGAGTTCCAGAGAGCCAGATGGTCAGGTTCATGTTCAAGTCTCTCTCAAGCCAGCCCTGCACGTCTGTGCCCACTGTCAGCACAGCCGAGGGGACTTAGGAATTCATTAGTGATTGTGAGCTGTTCCTCAGAATTTGAAATCAAGGCTCCTGTAATGCCAACAGAAGGGCCCAAGCCAATCAGCTTTGTTGGGAGCCGTTTAGTTTTACTTGGGTTAGCTCTTGCTCGGCACTTCTGGTGTGGATCCAGTCTTAACAAGGAGGAAAGAGACCCTTGGTCTTGCAGGCTCAGCTATGGAGCTCCACTGCAGTGGATTTTAAACCTCAGGTTTCAGCGGTGTAGTGTCTGGTTTGCTTCAAATGCTGGCTTCATTGTTGAATGAATGAGCCAGAGCTTAGGTGAATTAGCACCTTGCAGTTTCTCTGGGGAGTGTAGGAATAGAAGGATAGGATGGTGAGGGTGGGGCTAAGAGCAGGAGCAGCCTCAGAGGCCCAGCGAGGACCAGGGTGTCTGCACACTGTTCTCCTCTCCTCAGAAGGATATCACATCTGTTTTAAAACTATGTCTTACCATCTCAGGATCTTAAATCACAAACAAAGAGGCCTCATTTCCATTTTCCACCCATCCCTCAGACTGGTCCCGGTGAGGGGAGTCTATAGAATAGGTGTGCCTGTTCCAGATTGTGATATGGAACCCTCTATCCTAAAGTGTTAATGAGGATATCTGTAAAAACTTGGGCTAGGTCAGAGAGATGGCTCAATGCATGAAGATGATAGGCCATCAAGTTGGCTAGCCTGAGAGCTTGAGTTTGGAGAGAACCAATTTCAGAAAGTTGTACTCCACGTGTGCACACACATGCCCTACCATGAAGTATTCTAAAACATCTTATTCTTTAAGACTCCCAGACTTAACTATTCTCTAAAGTCTGACACATGGTAGGTAGTTTGTTCATGTGTACCAAATGGGTAGTAGTAGTACAATGATCAAGAAAAAAGAAAGGAGAAAGGCTTGAGGAAAATGAAGATCGAAATCACTGGATCCCATACAGAGATTTCTACCTTCCCTTTTTTTTTTTTTTTGCGGAAAATTCAATCTGAAAGATTATGTACTTAGCTCTTGGGCACAGTGTTACTTTGCAGGTAGATAACTCATTATTTGTGAACTGCCCAGATTCTCTCACTTGTTATGGACCAAAGTGGAGCGACTTATTGTTTAATGCCTGAAGACTTTCATGTCTGTTTGGCATTTGAGAACACAATTAAAACAGTAGGTTTGATTTATTGATTGTTCATGTCATGTTAGATAGCACTTTACCTGCACATGTCTCAATGACTACTAGAACAACCTACGAAGTAGGCATTATGCCAGTTCTTTAGAATTGGCAAGTTGCAATCCATGTCTACTCGTGGGCTGCATGGTGCTAAGCGTAGCTGTGAATACAGCCCAATATGAAGCTGTAGGCTTACTTGAAACCTTAGGAACATTTTTTTTAGAACTCCGCTGTGAGATTCACAACAGTGAGCAGTGTCAGGTAGGGATGCCAGAATGTTGTTGGATTTGCCTGTGGGTTGTTTTCCCATGTGAACTACGGAGTCCAGCCCCAGGTCAATGATTAGATTACATTGGGGTAAGATGTGGGGCTGCAGCATAGAGAGAGAGAGTCCTCGGCTACATGGAGCAGTGAACACTACAAGGTAGTTATTTGTCAACTTTTGCAGTTCAGACAACAAACCCTTCTCTGTGCCTCCCGGTTGGTCTTTCCATCTGGTTATTGAAGAAACTGCAGTGACATCAGGCCCCTCCCAGAAGCACCCAGAGTTCAGAAGTTAGGGCTGATGCCAAACACTGGGGTATCTGTGAGGGGTCTTTTGGCAGAGCTGGGGTTGCATAGGGAAAGCAGTACCAGACATGGTACCCAGAGAGAAAACTCTGATCAATGACAGTATCCTTGACACATATTAAACATTTTGTGTACATTCAGTAATGTTTCTGAAAATATTACTAACTGGTTTCTTTTTTTTCCTGATTGGTTCGGTCTAGGAAATGCTTAACAGAAAAGTTATTTGTCAAGATTTTGCTTTGATTTAAAAAAAAAAAAAAAAAGAATCCTTTTTTGTTCATTTCAGATGTCAGTCTGCTTAAAGTAAAATTTAACCTTAAGATCAAGATGCTATCCCATTAAAGAATAAAATAGCCTCAAATTCTTTGCTCCAAGGCCTTTTCAAGGACCACTTTGTTTCTAAAGAATATGTAAATTGATCCACTAGGGGCACCACTTCAAAACTCTGGCAAACTTGGTCTTTGTTTTTCCTTGAGCTTTTTTTTTTTTTTTTTTTTTTTTTCCCCCATCAAAATAATGGACATCCCCAATCAAAAAACATTCCACGTACTCGTTTATTCTAGTCCCTGGAATTACAGCCAAAATGCCTCTTGGTCTTTCCCAGTGACTTTGTAATCACGCCTTTTCCAGCATATTCCCCTGGTTAATGTCTCCTTTGTTTCTTTGCCTGATCATGGATTGTCTTTTGGCTTCAAGATGTGCCATCTCCCTCCTGACTTTTTGTTTTCTTGCTCAGAGCTTTAGGACACATTGCCACTGCACGAGGGAGCCACTGCCCTGGCCAGCTCTGTGCCAGCCTTTATCCCCACCCACCACCCCCAGAGCATTAGCCCAATCCCACTACCTCTCATTATTCTGTCCAGTCCTTCCTGAGCCGGCAGCTAATACAGGCAGACTTGAGTTCATTTCAAAAGGTGGCTTTGGCATGTGCAAGTCCCTGTCAGTGTGGTCTCACTCCCTTTCTCTTCTCTCTCTTGGCAGATATTTCAGGGTTCTGCTGGGGACTCCACAGAATCTAGCCTGTGGAAGGTTGGACCTTCTCTGTCTCCAGGAGTAATTCCTGTTCCACCAGTATAAGAGTCAAATGAACAAGTGAATGTGTGTGCTCACTGACTTCTCAAGGGTCCCAGAAGCCATAGATCATTGGTAGCCTTAATTTCCTCTCCAAACTGCACTACTTGTGGATGCTATCGAGTAGATAATATGAACAGAAACTACACTCTTTAGCAGCAAATGCATTCATCACAGACATATAGTGAGTGTCTCTGAATGTGACTGCCAACCCAGCCCTGGCCCTTTAGGAAGCATGCACTGTAGTTGAAGGAATGTTTTTACTAGTTGGTATAGATGGCTCATTTTTACTTGTGTAAAGGGGAGTTATGCCATCCTCTACAGGACACAGAGTAGGGATTTGATCTTGCCAGAAGATTAGGTGTGCTCCCTACCCCCAAGTATGAGTTTTAGGCAAGGTCATTTTAAAACTTGGGGTTTGCTGTTTTCCTCCAGCCTCCTACTCCTATTAATTCACAACTGTCTTTGGCCCTTTGGAGTATTGCATAACCCATGGTGTAACCCCTAGGGGCCATTTTGGCAAATGATAGTTCTTGTCTACAGAGTCCAGAATTGATTTATTTACCTGAGTCTTTAGAACTGGATAAAAACAGAATTGCTAATTGCCCAGAGTACATTCATGCTCATACTTGGAGAAAAATACAAGTTGCTGTTGTTCTTTGAACATTTTAACACTGTTGACAATATTTGAATGATCAGCAGCTGCATGGGATATGTCCTCCAGTCAGGTGTCATGTGCCAGACCTGTGCAAAAATGGTTAGTGAAAATGTGAGTCTAGTTTCTAATAAGAAGCCCTGACATCTCCAGGCCAGTGGAGAAAGGGGCGGGAGTAGGATTTGCAACCAGAATGGTTTTATACCTTTCTTGGAAGCTCAGCTTAATAGGAGTGTTAAGTGCCTATTTAAAACAGATCAACTAGAATGCGTGCCAAAACAACTCTGTGTTTTCATTGTATATACGTTGCTCACATTAACTCAGTCCTCTGAACAACCCAGAACAGAGTCATAGGCTCCTGAGTGGTAAAGCAGGGATTGGGCAGCAGATATCTGATACAGGGCCACCGTGCTCGGTGTCCACCTTTCCACTTCATTTGCAGTAAGGCCTGCAAAGCAACTCACTCTGAAATACTGGCTGTTTATCTATCTGAGAGATAAACTTGGTGGGAAACACTTTCTCATGGAACCCGAGTTGAATGACTGTCTCCAGTCACTCTCGTGATTCACTTTCTAATGACTGTGTTCCTCCTTGGATCTTAGTAAACATTTAATGATCAGAAAGTAAAAGTGATAACATGGGAAAGCAAGAGATAAGGATGTAGAGCATGACTCCTGTTTCCCTATCCCCAGGTTTATCTGTTTCTCACACTCCCATCCCCTTGATAGGTGAAGAATTTGCCACTTGAGGTTTTGGGTGGGAGGAAAAGAATATATATAATCCTGGGAACACTGTACCCTGGAGGACGAATTGCACTCACAACCAATTCCATTAGCGTTCCTAATTGGGAATGTTAGCTAGCAGTGACCTTTGTCCCCATTCTAGGCAGTTTCAGGAAGAGATTATCTTGCCAGATTAGCATGTTGCAACTTTCAACTGGAGATCTGAATGGGTTTGAAGGACTCTGCTTGGCAAGTGTCCCAGTTACCTGGGGTTTGTGAGGGTCATCGTTCAAAATGCTTACTCAGCTCCAGTCTGCCTGGGCTGGACACCAAATTGACATGTGTGCCAATAGGCATTCTTGGGGCTGCTTGAACATGAAGTGCATGGTTAAGGCTCAGTTTGGGAAATTGTAAAGTATATGAATGTACCGCGTTCATTTCTGTTAACATTCAGTTCATCTAGCTGAATGCAGAGATGCTTAGTGTGTCAGTGTTGGAGGTTTTAAGTGATTAAAAAAATCAAGCAGATGAGTGCCTAAAGATTTCTATGCAAACAATGATGAGCTTAAATTAAAGCGGCTGATTTAGTGTGAGAATTACTTGCATTGATTTGTAGAATATCTATACGGATTCAAGATTCCATATTATGCAAATGGATAAACCCCAAAGAGTCAAAATGAAAAAAAAAATTATCTGTGAAAGATATTATTACCATTCAGTGAGAGGAAAACGTAGACACATTTCAAATTAACCCTTACTTCCCACATATCCCCTGGGATGACTAGCATTGGGGACAACAGTCTTGTAGGAATTGTAAGGGAACTAGGCAGGCTTGCCATCCTCTGGGAGCTGGCTCCATGTCACACTGGCCTTTTGGCCTCTTGGTGTGTTAGACAGTTTCTGTCTTTCTGACCTCAAGCCAGTATCAGAAAAGAATTGTATAAATAGAATTTTGTGAGGAAATCTGCAAGGGAGCATGCCTAGTGCATTGCTTTCCTGGTATGTCAGCATTTGAGCTAGAGACAAAGAAGCAAACACCTGGGATAGAAAACTGAAGCATTCCACAGTGGCGGCTGCCTTGAGGAGCCTGGTGGTGTTCCACACTGGTGACCTGGTGTTGGAAGTGCTATGGTGAGCAGGAGAGGCAAACAGATTAGAAGGCACAAACCCCAATAAAAGGAAGATGTGTAATACAGATGGGTTTTCATGATACATTTGTCTGTAAGCTTCACCTTCCAGATTCAAACGTTTCAACCCGCCACAGGTGTGTCATGTGACATTTAAACTGATCTTCAGGGGGAAACAACACTGTCAAGGATTTTGGATTTTTGTCAGTTAGTGGCAAAGATTCAGTGAAATTATCTTTGAATTCTTGACTGTTATGGGAGGCGATGCATTCAAAGCCTTCTACCTTCCTACCCCTCCCCATCCCCAGTTTCATTGATAAAAATGGGCTGAGGAATTTGTTTTGAAATTAGTTTGTCATATACTTCCAGCACAGTGGTGATATCTGGACATCAAGAGAAACTGATTGGTTAAGGGAACTGGTCTTGGGGGACTAAGTCTGAACTGCTTTCCAGCTCTCCAGCAACCATGCTATGTTGGGTTGGTGGCGCCATCTAGTGCCACTCTCTGGAACTGTGCTGGACTCCTGCCTTCCTCAACTGTGCTGTAGGACTCCAGGGGGTAGGTGTGGAGTGGTTTTTCCGCAGAAGGGCCCTGTCCAATGGGGATTGCTCTCTAGTTCCTACCTTTCTTCTGCTCCTGCCTGTAAGTATGTCTCCAAGCTGTTCTGTCCCCGGACTCTACAGCTCCCTGCACCCTTTCTTTTCTTTTTTTCAATGCTTGATGAGTCTTTCTCCTCCACCTTCTCCTCCTCTACCTCCTCCTCCTCTACCTCTTCCTCTTCTTCTACCTCCTCCAACCCTCCTCTTCCCCCATCCCCAATCTCCTCCTCCTAGCCCTCGGCTCTTCTCTTTGTTCTCCTCCCCTTCCCTCACGCTTCCTCCTGGAAGTAAAATTGTTTGAGGCGCTCTCCGTAAGTATTAGTAGATGATAAACATCAATAATTTTCTATCCTTTTTGAAAGTTTTTGTATTTATTTTGTGCAGAAGTGTCTTGGAAGACCTTGCCCTTCATTCTCTGCCAGTTAGACATTTTCCCAGAGCCTGTCATCCGTGGGGTGGGGGTTTCCTCTATTAGTTTAGGAGTTGTTATTACAGAATTATTTCCTACTTCTAAGTTACAAATGTAGCCTCGCACACATTCTTTAAACTGGAAGCATTCCCGTAGACTGTCCTGTGATGTTCCCTCGTGGGCACCTTGTACTTGGCTTTGGGGAATGTGTTCTGAATTCCAGCCAGTCCTTCCGCATGGCTCTTGGGATCCTGTGTTAAGTGACAGAGCAGAGCTGAAGGCATGTAGATCAAAGTCTGGCATGAGATTGCCATGTAAGGACGGCCTTGGGGCCTGGATTAGTGTGTACGTTTCAGTCTCCCTCAAATTCCCACGTATGTTAAACACCTCGTGTGGGTTTGATTGCAAGTCTCTTCCGAAAAACAGGAACTATGCTTCGGTTACCGTTCTTGTGGTCGATATGGCAGCTATTTTGATTTGTCAGAGGGGAGGAAAAGCAGTTAAATCTAGTTAAAATTAAAGCCAGTTAAAATTAACCGGCCCATGAGATTTGAATGCAGCTGTTCCACACTTCGAAAAACCGAGAGTGAGTTGTTTGTTTATTACCCCTACTGATTAGTATTGGGCATTACTTCTTTTTGAGCCTGAGTGTAGATTATCTCTGTAGTTCTTGGTCTAACCTAGGAAAAATAATAACTGGGTGTGGGGGTAGAGAGTCTTGTGTGCCCCGGTTTTGTTTTGCCTGTCGTGTGTGTACCTCTACTTGAGTATTGAGCAGTCAGCAGTTCCCACCAGCCACTTGCTGACTCATGCGCCCAAGGGCTGTAGTGCTTTGCTGGCTGCTCGCTCTGCAGTGCTCGGGTCCATTGTGGCCTGAGGGTGGGAGGTGGCTGTCTTTGGGTCTGTGGTCACTGTTAGCTGGTTGGGGTTCCCTCTACCCTACACAGCCTTCTGGCAGGCCAGGTAGGAAATGAGGCAAATGTTTGCCTTTGCAGGGACAGTGTCCAGAATCACAGCATTTCTAGAAATCGCTTTCCACTTTATTGTTTTGGGAATCTTCGAAACCAGAAGGAAGAGAGCCTGCAAAAGGGAAAGTGGTAGTCCTGTTATTTGCTACTTAGCACCCCAAGGACTTCTCATTAAAACTTGAATTGGGATTTCTTAGCATTACTGAGACCTGGCCCACTTCTC
Organism: Phodopus roborovskii; assembly: GCF_943737965.1. Classification (NCBI taxonomy): domain Eukaryota; kingdom Metazoa; phylum Chordata; class Mammalia; order Rodentia; family Cricetidae; genus Phodopus; species Phodopus roborovskii. Next base: position 83,415 of record NW_026125109.1, read on the forward strand.
TCTGTGGGAAGTCAAATACAGGAGCTGGGGCCAGGGCAGCAAGCTGTCCCTGGGTGACCACAGCCTTTGTTTGCATCTGTTGCTGGTTATTGATGTCAAAACAAAAACAGAGCACCTAGCCTCGGTCAGGAAGACGTTCTCCGACTTTGGTGACTCTGACTGTTTTGTTTACAGTGCTCCCCTCTGTTTGGGTATTTTCATCGGAAAGTGTGAAATGCTGTTTTTCTGAGGTCTCTGCATAAACTTTCTTTTGTGGACAGAAGTCGGTCAGATCATCCCAGACTCCCAAAGGTGTGATGCAAACGAGCTGAGCTGGCTCAGCGAAAGCTTTGCAGGGGCTGAAATGGAGCCTTTTTAAGGGTAGCTTGGAGAAGCTTCCTGAGGGCTGTCGGACTTGTAATAAAGAAAAAAGCACGGGGACTCTAGCATGCTGCTGATGGACGTTCTTGGTTTCCGCTGATAAGGGTGACTCATCAGTATCAATAGGATTGTGACATCTAATAATAACACAGTGTAAGCCCTTCAGAACATGTGGTTTTAGCCTTTGCTCTCAGTGAAAGGTTGGAAAATGTTAGTTTGAGCTTTTTCCCCCGACCTCTTTATCTCGCCAGAGTATGAAATTGTGTTTTTGTAGGTGTGATGATGACCCCGTTGTTTTTTCATCTTACTGTTTTTAGTTTCATTATGACTAAGAAACCAAAGTGGATTATTTCATCGCTCAGAAATCTGTGCACTAAGCATTGCCTCCAGGGCTATGTTTTGAGGGAAATGTGGCTGAAAAGCAAATCCTCCCAGAATGCAGAAAGGAAAAAACTGCACAGACCACAGGCCAGGAGCTGGTTGCCTCCTACACAGTCTATTGTGAACGGCTGTGGGCTTGCTGAGTAGCCCGATTGCCCTGTGAGTCACTGTCAAAGGATTCCAACAAGGGGGTGGGTCATAGAAAATGAGAGTCAGCCATCATGGAGAGGAAGCAAGCTGCCTGTTTCCATGGCCAGGGGCTGCCACTGTCACGAGCACCAGCTTGTTTGTGTCTGTGTGGGGGGCATTCCTGTCCCTGTTAGTCGGTTGTTTTTCCTGCAGGCCATTCTGTTAGCACAAGGACTTCGCCAGTCTGTGGTTAGAACAACGGAATCCCTAGACTTAGGGAGAGCATGCCTGCTTACATTCCTGCACTGTTTTGCTTTCTAAACATTTCCCACTTTACAGTGCTGCTGTTACCCTTTGTCCTTCCCCTGTGAGCTGCTGAGCTGGCCTTCACACCTTCTCTGCCTGACCAGGGAAATGAACCCTTCCCATGGCACTCACAGCAGGTTTAATAAATAAACAACTGTGTGGATGTGTGCATGTGAGATAGTTGTGAACCGCCTGGCATGGGTGCTGGGAACTGTCCTGTACAGTTCTTGCTTTTAAGCAATGGGCCATCTCACCAGCTTCTCACAGTAGTTGTCTTTATTAGATGGAGTTTTATGTCAGGCTTGCCTCTTTCACGCTTCTTTTTCAATAGATTTTTTTTTGTCTTACACTGTCTTGTTGGTGTTTTGGAGTTGACTGTGATGCCTTTCCTGCTCTTTGTACCTTTATTCTCCACGCTTCTCTGTGTTGCGTTCACAGTAAAGGAGGGAGTGCATGAATAGACTCTTTGGGTCTTCTGTGTTGTCTTACCTGCTGTTTCTTTCTGCCTGCAGAGAAAGTACAGACTCCCCAGCATGGCATTTAAAGCTCTTAAAACCTGTTCCTACCGAGACTTTGGTACATTTTTATTTTGCATGGCTTCCCAATTGGGAGTTATATTTTGATTCTGAAATTTTAAAAACGTATTCTAAAACTGCATTTTGAACAAATACATACTGAAGCATTGTGGACCCATGTTTCTTCCAGGCCTTTGTTAGTCAGAATGCTGTGTAAATGACATTGTAGCTGCGGACAGACGGATTGTGGCTTATCTTGGAGATGACTTTTGTGTTCCATGACAGCTATGTGTGCCCTGGGGCCCGAGTGGACAGCAGAAATTGGTAGGGGCTGGGTGAAAAGAGGGATCAGCAGGGACTGCAGGGAAGGAATGCTTTAAAAAGGACTTGGAACTAAGAGTCCTCATGATGGCGTGGGGTTTGCTGAATAGAACTTCATTTCTTGTTTGTCTTTGTTCACAGCCTTGGGTTCACCACCCTACTGATCCAGCTTGATCAGTTGTCAGCATCATGTCCTTGTCCACCCCCCCCCCTCCAGAAAAAGTCTCATTCTGTAACCCTGGCTTGTCTGAAACTTGCTGTTTAGACTAGGTTGGTCTAGAAGGTACAGAAAGCTAAGTGGCTAGTAAATGTGTAAAGTGATGTTCGGTCTTATTGATAGTCAAGTGCATGCAAATGAAATACATAATAGCATATCATTACATGCTGTCTGGATTGGCGGGCATTTAAAACTCATACAATAGCATGTGTTGGTGGGGATGTGGGTGGGGGTCTTGAATACAGTTGGTAAGAGTGTAACTTGGCACAATTATGCCGGAGAAGTTTATATTCCCTAATCAAGTTCAACAGGCAAATAACTTAAAACTCACTCAGCTGTCTCACTCTTTAATGTTCAGCCAAGAAAAACCCCTAACCCGTTTGTTTCAGGAAGCAGTGACAAACATGTTGAATAAACCTTCTCATTAAAGCTAAGGTATTAAGCTGCATCAATACATTTTGCTCTGTGTAGGTATTGGGATACTCTTTGGAGTGGGGAATGCACTAAATGGATCTGGGAGGCTGTGGAGGAACAGCATTGCCTTGTGAGGAATAGCAAAGTATGGACTCTAGCTCACTTGAGCTCAGTCTCCTCACCCAGAGACTAGGAACATGGTGTCCCCAGACAGGCAAGATGATTGATGGGTTGTGATGTGCTGAGGCATGTGGTGTGTACTAAGTTCTCTGTGTTTACTGAACCAATAAAAATGTGCCAGAGGGGTGAGTCTCAGGAACATACTGTTGAATGAGAAGAATAAGACAGAATAATATGTATAGTATTAGTCTATCCCTGGAGAGCCTAGGAGCATGAGAAACTAAATGCATCCTTTATAGATACACTTAGAGGGCAAAACAGCAGAAGGAGTCAACACAAACACTGATGTGGAGAGGTCTTATCAAATATGTTGTTATTATTATTATTTTGACTTTTTGAAACAGGGTTTCTCTGTGTAGCTTTGTAGACCAGGCTGACCTCAAGCTCACAGAGATCAGCCTTCCTCTGCCTCCCAAGTTCTGGGATTAAAGGAATGCACCACTACTGCTCAGCTAGGGAAGTTATTGTTTTTAATGTGCATATTTTTGCATGTATGTAACCTTTCAGATAATAAAAATTTTGAGGTATTTGTGTGTTATTTTCTGAAGTTATTCAGATTTGGTCTGTTTCTTAAAAATTATCAAAGATAATGAACTGCCAGATCCCGAACAGTGAGATGACGTCAGCAGGAATAAGTGTAATTTGTTTGTTTGTTTGTTTGTTTTTGTTTTTCAAGACAGGGTTTCTCTGTATTGCTTTGGAGCCTGTCTTGGAACTCACTCTGTAGACAAGGCTGGCCTCAAACTCACAGAGATCCACTTGCTTCTGACTCCTGCAATACAGCAATAACTGTAATTCTTACATTTGGATTATGAAAATTTATCGAAGTACAGACTAGGACACTCCTACAGGGTCTTCCAAAGCACCCGAGAATATCAGTGAAACACCTCCTTAAGGCCATGTTAAGAGTGTTGTTCCAGTTGGACCAGGGCTATGTAAGTGTCTTAAATGTTCCTAGATCTAAGTGTCCTCCTTCAGCATTACCTGGAGCTCTCAGACATGCTGCCTCAGCTCCATAGCCCATACTTGATCCCAACACATCTTTTTGCCATTGGAGAGACTAAATTGTGTAGGATCCATCCTGACTCTTAATGCTTTTGTTTATTAAACTGCATATGTAGCTAAAAATCCCAGTTCCCATGGTGACAGTGTCATTTTAGTATTAGTGTTGCTGAATTACTTCTATATGGATTTCTTCCCCTTCCCCCATGTAAAAGTTGTGTTACTTAAGTCTGTGGGCAGCTGTTGGAATTAAAATGTATGTAGTGCCACTGCATTTCTTCTTTTAAGGCACAGAATCAAAATTTTGCTTTAAGGATCTCTGTTAATATCTTCTAATGTTTTCTCCTGTATTTATCAGAAATTGTAAAGCAGGCTAGTATTCTGTATATATTTTTAAATACTCAAGAAAAACACATAAGCAGTAACACATCTCCACTGTGTATGGTGACACACACTTAGTCCTGGTACTTGGAAGGCTGAGGCAGGTGGATTGCTCTGAGTTCAAGGCCAGGCTGGGTTACAGAGTGAATCACTGTCTCAAACAAGCAAATAAAGGTTATACTACCAGCGATGTTATAGCTACAGGTAGATCTGGAACCTGAGAATTTTATAATGGTTACCCAACTACTTCTTATTCTCCAGGTTGTAGAGCAGATTCTGTTCCCCCGCAGAAGATCATCTCTTTCCTTCCCTTAAACATTTGCCAACTCTCCTATGGACTGAGGGAGCTCAGTCGGAATCCGTGACTCATTTCATCTTTCCCTTCATGTGATTAGTCACTTACTCTTTGATGTCCTCAAAGCTAAATCTCAATGTGATAGTCATAAAATTCCAAAATAAGAAGTTTACTAAATGACTTAAAGTTAGATGTAAAGTATGCTCTACTGTATGGTGACAATGGAGAACATGTCTCACATATACATGCTCTCTGAGGCTGTATACCCATGAACTATTCGTTTAACACATTTCCACATCTGTTTCATACTTTGAAGTTGGCTTACATAATGTTTTGCGTACATGTGTGGATGAGACAAAGTAGATAAAGGGCTTTGTAGAGTGGCAAGAAGCCATAGACATTTTAACAACTTTCATGAATTACAATTATGTTTAAAAATATTTTAATTGAGAATTTTTTGTACAATGTAATTTGATCATGCTTTTCCTTTCCTCTGATTCCTCCCAGTCCACCTTACTTCCCTACCTACCCAATTTTGTTATGTTCTTCTCTCTTGACTCCCCTAAAAAAAAAAAACAGACAAAACCAAGAAACACACATATATACATATCAACCAAAACGAAAATCAGATAAACAAGAAAAGACTAGCAGGACAAACAAACGAACAAAACCCAAAAAACCAACCAAAAAGTAAATAAATAAAAACTCCAAACAAAGCATATTGAGACAAAAAAATCTATGGAAATACCACTGAGTTCCTTTTGTGTTATCCATCCACTCCTAGGCATATGGCTAGGAGGTGTGGTTAATATATCCAGTGAGACTCCATTGGAGAAAACTGGTCTTTCTCTTTGCCAGTGGGTATCAGTTGCAGATAGATGGCTTCTTGGTTAAGGGTGGGAGCCCATGACTACTTTACCCTCTCAGTGCTGGGACCTGCTCTGTCTTATACCTGTGTAGACCCTATGCGTCAGGCTGCAGTCTCTGAAGCTTCTGTGTGTACCAGTCCTGCTGTGTCTGTAAGACACTGCTTCCTTGGACTCATCCATCACCCCTGGCCTTACAAACAGTTGTGTTTGATTTTAGCTAGGTTCCTCTGCTTTTTGGGTGATTGACATTAAAAAGAAGAAGAGAAAGAAGAGGAGGAGGAGGAAAAGAAAAGAAAATCTAAATGTTGACAGAGTGGGAGGGCCCTGGGGGTAGAATACCCAGATACCCTGATGTAGATATTATCAGAGAATAAATTTTTAAAATTCTTAAAATCTAATTCCTGTTATAACAAGATTCTTCAGTGTTGGTTTCTAAATTTCACCACATCCTACCTTACTAGTAACTGGCTACAGGACAGAAGGCTTTGCCAGAGTTCATGTTTGCTAGGCTGAGTGCCCTAGGAAGGACATTGGATGATGAACACAATTGCCATGGGGTTTGCAGTTTTATGTATACATAGGTGATGTTGGCTCTGATAAGAGAAATTTATAATTTATAAATTTACTTTTGGAAACTACAGCATCTCACCCGATTTTAGATGACTAAGTCACACTGAATATTGGGAGGTCTTATGAGGTTGGAGTAATAGTCACTTGACAAATGGTTTGTGACCTTAAAGGACAATGTCTGTCATGCCTATCAGTAGTGGTAGGTTAAACTAATTGTAGACAATGTGACATTAGCTGAGGACTGCATCCTTGCACTTGTACATGGTACAGTTCCCCACATTGGAGGTGATGTGTCACTACTATGGTTTTAGACACTGGGGATACTGGGTACATGTTAGGTCACATTTTTATTTTTCATAGATTTTTAAAAAAGGATTCTAAGTTGTGGTAAGCATTTGAACTTTCTCATTTAAATGTATATTTAAAGAGAGCACCCTGGGAGGTAAAAGCAGTTCTCAAGTAACCTTTGAAGAGCAGGTGTGCTCTCCCACAATTTACAGTGCAGGTGCATTTTAATTTAGCTGTTTAAAGGGATGATACAAATTATTCAAGTAGAGCAAAGAAAAGTATAAAAACTCACTTGTGAACTGACCCCTTTCCTGCCCTCTTCACGACTCCTGAATTTTGTAGCCACTTCCTCAAATGACTCTGCTCCAAACTTGGGCTGTAATCACTCAGGCCTCTTCTGGGTAGGGCATTTTGCTGACACAGGGCTGCTGGACTTAACTTGGTCCATACTGAGCACAGCGTTAGGAAGGGCGCCCTTGCCCTCACCTCGGCCTTAAAAACCCCAAGAAGTTGATGCCAGGTCGGGCACTTGTGTTGCCTAGTGGGTGTATTTAGAGGGGTCTCCCTAGAGCCCAGCTTCAGTGCTAAGTGATAGAATCTGAATAACACAGGTTACTCATCAGGAGTTGAAGATTTCCCCCTTCACGGAGATGCTTCTGATAGAACCTTGGCTCTATAAGACCATGCCTGCGTAGTTTGTGGCTGCTGAGCTGCAGCTGGAGATGTGCGGGGGTAGCCCGCTTCCTCCCTTCTGCCGCAGGTGGTCAGGCGGGGGCGGGATAAGGGTAGAGCGCCTGCTTCCGCCAGCCTGTCCTCCTGTGAGCCCTGGCACCCGGCGCCTGAACCCGGGCACATCCACCTGATTCTCTGCTGCCACGTTATCTTTCACTGCTTCCGATCTGCCTGTTGCAGGTCTATGACTAAGGTTGTGGTTAAAAATTCCCTTTTTAGGTATAAAAAAATCTTAAACTCTCTGCGTGGCAGTTCTCCTCCCTTTCTTTCGTGTGGACTTTTGGAGTTTGCAAAAAGAAATCTTAAACAAAAACTTTAATGTCATATAAAATGTAAAGGTTAGGCGGATAATATATTCTTTCATTAGAACAGGAACAAAGTCAGATCAAGTTCTGTGCAGATTGTGTATGATAATGCCTTTAATGACGGAACTGTAAGCCATTATTTAGAATAGATGTGGGAAAACCCACTTCAGAACACTCACAGCCATTAGCCTTAGAAAGGAAGGGTACCTGTGCAGCCCACTGGCCACAGCCACGCCTTTCATTTCCACATGATTCTGTCTGGAGGGCATGAGATATGTGAGCCCCCCCACCAGGCTATCTGCCAGGGCTTGAATGTTCAGTTTCCCAGATATGATCTGAGATTTACAGGCCTCTGAGGACTCTGAGAAAGCATCTAGGGCTCAGAGACATCACACAGCCACTGGTGCTTCTTTGGGGTCCAGTTGGGAAACAAACAAATGCCTCATATGCTTGCTCTCCTTGACACTTGTGACTGCTTGCCACCGTCTAAAGATCAGCTCATGTCAGGAACAGGCAGCAAAGTGTTAAGTACGTTCAGAGTCAGGAGAGAGTCAGTGTTGTTGGAATAATCAGAGGAGAGCCATAGCTTGGGTGTGTATTGGACCAGCACTGTGGCAATGGATAGGATTTGGATGTAGCAACCAAAAAAGTTTTTTTTTTTTTTTTTTTTTTTTTGCATTGGGCAGACCACCTGTGGATGGACACAAAAATTCAAGAGACCTGCACTGGCTACCTTGCTGGAGTTATCCAAGTGTGACACCCATGATACTAAGCTAGCCATGGTTCTATGTCTTTACATGTCTTTCTTGTCTCCACAGCAACCTTAAGGGGAGCATATCACAGAGCCCACGGTAGGAACGAGGAGACTGAGGTGCACGGCATTCGTGCTGGTGCTGTGGTTCCAGAGCCAGGGTTCTCAGCCACTGTGCAGGCTTCTAGTTGCAAGGTTGTGTGAATTGCTTCTGGGGTGGCAGTGAGTGTTGGAGCCGGGCATATCAGGAAGACTGGAATGACAGGGGTGGTGATGGAAAGCACACTGGGCAGCTGGAGGAGAAGAAGAAACACCAGAGAGAAGAGGCCAGTAGTTACTTTGAGGAGGTGGGTAATCAGAGCCAGGGGTGGGATGGGATGCAGAGAATCAGTGGGTTTCCATGAATGATCAGAATTGAAGATGTGGAAGAGAAAGACAGAGGCAGAGAACACAAAAAACAACTGATTGGGATTAGGAGCTGAGCATCTGGGCAGATTCCAGTGCTGTAACCATGAATGAGGTCAATAGAGAAGCTCTTTTTTTTTTTTTTTCTTTTTTCCTGACTTGATAACACCTCAGCAAGAAATGAAAGCTTTTGAATGAGTGTGATGGAGACATACTGAATGCAAGAGCAGTGGTTTGCTGAAAGATAGAAATTAGAGGTGAAAGGTAAGGATATAGGTGTTTTGGGAGCTATCTATAAAGTCAGAGTGGATAGTCCAGGAACAGATGATGTAGGGTGGGAGAATAGGGGAGAAAATGAGAATGTATATATTTCCAACTACAGCAAAGATGCCATGGAGGATAGTGAACAGGACATAAGATTTGACAGTGGGGAAGTGCCCTGCACAGTAAGGCTGAGTGAAATAAAGAGACTCCAGGATTGTTAAGTTCTTCCTTGGTGTAACTGGCTCCTTACTGGTTACTAACCTTGTAATTAGTTAAAGATCACAGATAAGGATCTTGGTGCATACTGCCTGGTTTCCTGGTCTGGCATTTATTTGCACTGACCCAACTCATCTAATGAACGTCTTTCGGCACTTAGTTGAACTAAGGCGTGACACGCACATGGTTCCTGGTTTCTGACTGTGTATACTGGCTAGTTTTATGTCAACTTGACATAATCTATAGTTATTTTGAAAGAGAGAACCTCAATTGAGAAAATGTCCCTATCCGATTGGCCTGTGGACAAGCTAGTGGTGTGTTCTCTTCATTGACAATTGAAATAGGAGGGCCTAACTTACTGTGGGTGGTGCCATCCCTGGGTGCATGGTCCTAGGAACCAGAAAGCCGGCTGAACAAGCCACGAGAAGCAAACCAGTAAGCAGCACTCCTCCATGGCCTCTGCGCCAGTTCCTGCTTCCATGGCCCAGCCTCAAGTTCCTACCCTGACTTCCCTGGGTGATAGACTGTAAGCTGTAAGATGAAATAAACCCTTTCCTCCCCAAGTTGCTTTTGGTCATGGTGTTGTATCACAGTAGAAGTGTTTAGGTTATTGCCACCTACTGATGAAATCATTTTGCAGCCAAGTTGATAGCAATGCAGGTGAAGTAAAGCAGGTAAGGCCCAACCATCCTGGGGGACCACACTCAAGATCCTTGCACTGAACACTGCATGTCCTCCTTGGCCATAGCTCATGTGTGAGTCTCCTGGGAACATACTAGCTGTTAAAGTAACCTAAACTGCAGTGTCTCCATCACCACCTCAGGGGGCACCTTTTCCTCTGAGGGTTCATTTCTCATGTTGAGTACAACTGATATGACCCAGTATACTACAGACCTTTCAGAGCCCTGCCTGCTGCCCTTTGGCAAGAATGCAGGGTCCTTCCCTTTAGTGTCACAGCTGACCTGTAAAGTACTTCAGACTACTGTGTGAATTTTTATTTAAGCGGCTGGATCTAGAAATCCCTCTTACTTTATCATTAGTTACAGTTTATGGATTGTCTGTGCTTATAATCATTTAAAAAAATAGCTTTTTAAAAATAATTTACTTTGTTTTTGTATAACTTTTTTTTTCTTTGAGGTTGTAATTACATCATTTCCTCCCTGCTTTTCCTCCCTCCAAACCCTCTCAAAAACCCCTCCTTGCTCTCTTTCAAATTCATGGCCTCTTTTGTAATTAATTACTGTTAACTGTGTGTGCATGCTCGCGTGTGTATTTGTGTATGTGTGTGTGTATTCATAAATACACAAATATAACCTTAGTCTATATAGTGTTACTTATATGTCTGTTTTCAGGGCCTTAATTTTTTGAGAATTTTAATATGAATACTGTATTACATCATTTTTGCCCTTTCTGTCTGGCCTTCAGTGTTGTGTCCCCCCCCCATCTTCCCCTCCTCCCCACCAACTCATGACCTCTTCCTTAATTCTTAATTATTCTTACAGGTATACATGCACGTATATGTGCGTACAAATACAGAATGCTGAGTGCATTTAGTGCTCTCCACAATGTGTTTAGGGCTGATGACTGGAGATTGAATCACTTGTTAGAGTCTCGTCCCTGGATAAGACTGATTCTCTCTCATCGGCCATTAGTTGCCTGTAACTTTTCATCTAGCAGTGGGGCCTTGGGCGCAATTGTGTCTTTTACATAGCACAGGGGAGCTGCACTCATGAAATCTCAGAACTGTAGTCTCCTGAACAAGACCTGCACAGTGACAAGTAGTTTTTTTAGAGATGCCTCATCTAGCATATCCCTGGCCAGCCCGAAACTCAGTCAAAGTCAAAGATGACCTTGAACTTCCAATATTTCTTCCTCTACCTCTGACATCATGGGAGTGTAAGCAGTGCCCTGCACTGAGTGAAGGCAATGCCTGAGCACAAACTCAGCTTTGTGTATGCTAGGCCAGCACCTTAGATCCAAGCTACATCCCCACCTTAGGTTTTGACTGTAGGCTTATTGGGTTGTCTTTCATCCCTGCAAGTTTTTCTTGGTAAATAGTGTGTAATATTCTACTTCTAGAAGACGTGTCTCCACCTAGAAATGTCGAAAGAGTAGGGAGAGTGCAAGCAGCCCCTCCCCATTGAAGAAGTTCACTGTCTGCCTCTCATCCCCATTGAAGAAGCTCACTGTCTGCCTCTCATCCCCATTGAAGAAGCTCACTGTCTGCCTCTCAACCTGGCTCACAGAGCCCCTCATGCTGTCTTGCCTCTGGCCTTCAGCCCTTGTTAACTTCCTCCCCTGAGAAGGATGTTGGGGAAGACAATCTGAGATGATTTTGCTTCTGCAGCTCCAGCAACCCTTGGTGGCTCTGTTGGCAGCCATTCTCAGAGTTGTCTAGGGTTCTAGACACACTCCTGCTCTTTCAGTTGTATTTCAATTGTAAATATAAAGTTTATTGCTCCTCGGAGTTTCGTCATTTACCTCAGATGCCTAGTAGTCTTTTCAAATTACCAGAAATCTGCATAATCTTCTAATCTTTTAGCATTTAAAAAAATAAACTCTGTAGACATACTCCAAATATATCTCAGAATTCAGTCTTTCATTACAGAAGATTCTGAGCATTGTTATGAACATTGACTTTCATTGTTTAGAGTTGCACAGCTCTGTCTGGGGTGCGAGAGTGAGCGATTGTTTTACATTTCAGATATGCCACAGACTTAATAATTTTACAGAGCATAACAGTGAATTACTAGTAAAATGAAATTAAAAAGGCATTAAAGGGCCATAGAGATGGCTTGTTGGGAAAGTGCTTGCTGTGTATGTGTGGAGACTGGTCTTGTATCCTCACCGTCCATATTAAAAAGCCAGATGCAGTGATGTGCAGGGGAGGCAGAGGCAGAATTCTCTCCTTGCTGTCTAGCTGCTAGTCTAGCTGAATCAGTGAGCTCCAGGTTCAGTGAGAGAGACTGTCTCAAAAGACAAGGTAGAGAGTCGCTGGGGTGACTCCCTGGGTACAGGTGCCTGCTGCCAAACCTCATGACCTGAGTTTGATCCCAGGAACCTACCTGGTAGGAAAAAAACCCAGATTCCATAAAGTGGCACATGCACACTTCCCCCTGCACAACAAATAAATACATAAAATATACTAAGAATTTGGAAAAATAAGTTGGAGAGTAATAGAGGAAGACAATGTTGATTTGTGGCCTCCATATACGCACATACATACACATACCCCTCCCCCCAGCATCACTAAAACATAAATGTAGTTAGGTTTTTATTACTGTACTGAGCAGGCATTAAGTGCCTTTATAACCTTAGAAAGTTGACTCCCAGCTCCAGTGCTTGTAGGGTAGCATGGGTCTGCGTGCCTCGTGTGTAAGGCACTTTGTCTGGATAGAAGACCGGCAGTCCAGGAGCCTGAAGTGGAGATGTGCTAACTTCAGGACATACCTGCAAAGCAGGTTTTGAGTGAACTCTTGCCTTTCTGTTTCTGCCTATGTAAAAGGTAACTGCAGTGTATACCCGTGGCAGTGTTTGAGGCAATGCAGAGTGTGGTGTGCAGAGGTGTCTTTGCTACCCTGTTGCTGCTTTTCCATTCTTGATGTGTACGGATGTGGATGTAAGGCCATTTTTCTCCTGCAATGCCATTTTGATACATTTTTACTTACTCTTTTGTCACATTTTTCTTTTCCAGAGGATACAAGTCTGTTTCAAGAGCCCCACAACCCCCAGTGTTACAATTATGTCATGATTTACTGTCTGTTCCCAGTGTATGACCTGAGGAGCATCCCTAGGAGCACTGCTGCTCTCTCTACCTAGGTACTTGATGTTTTAAGGATATTATTCCTTAGATCCGAGTCAAAGACGATGCACTGAGGTGTTGGAAGTCCTTAGGAAATTTCCCACTCAGTGGGGCAGAGTGGTGCCATCGTTTTGACTAGGTTTTCTTAGACTGCCCACTCTGCTGTACCTCTCCATGTCCTTGCACGTCTCTTGCAGCTGTCTGTCTAATGTGTGGCTTGTTTAGTGATTACAGTGTATGGTGTTTGTTGGTTCTAGTGGGATAAGGGGGACTGGGGAGAGGATGAAGATAGTGGGGGAGAGAGTTTTTGTCATTTATTTTCTTTTGATGGTTTAGTTCTCTTTTCTCTCTCTCTCTCTCTAACTTTTTTTTTTCTACTTCAGCTTGCTTACAGGAAATCTGTCTGTATTTGTGTGTAATGTTAAAAAGGGCCGAGGGTGGGGCCTCTGCCTGTCTGGTGCAGTATGTTCTGTAACATTCAACACTGATGAAAAGCTGTGTGCTCACATTGGTACTTTTTTTTTCTTTTCTAATTAGGGTGAAACCATATGACATGAAAGTGACACTCTTTAAATGTGTAATTCAGTGGCATTTAGTACATTCACAGTGTGGTACAACCATTGCCTTTATCTAGTTTCAAAACATTTTTATCATACTAATGGAAACCCAGTACCTGTAAGCCTTAATTCACTCCCTCTTTCCTCATACTCAACTTCTGAAAACTGCTAGCATGTTGTCTGCTGTTATGCCTTAGCCTTTCCTGGATATTGCATATAAATAGAATCTTAAAATTTCTGACTTTGTGGGTCTGGCTTTTTTTCCTTTACTACCTATTTTTTTAAAAGACAGGGTCTCATGAGCCCATGCTGGCTTCTGCCCCTATGCTGGCCTCAGACACTCAATGTATGGCCACAGCTGGCCTTGAGTCTCCCTCCCAAGTGCTGGGATTACAGGCATGTGTCAGTATGACTGGTTCTAGCTTAGTATTTTTGAAATTCACCCATACCAAGTACTTTGTATTTCTTTCTGGATAACACTCCATTGGATATTGTTTTACCCACTTCCAGTTTATGGGTATTTGTGTTGTTTCTACCTTTGTCCTGTTAAGTAATTGTATATGTATATTTAGACTCAGTTGTATAGATGACGTCTGAGAGACAAGACAGCTGAGAATAGCTTGCCAGCAAGCAGGCTCTAGAGACTTACAGAGTTTTCCTTCCCATGATTCCCTGCCTTAGAGTGTCATAGAAAATAAGATGAGATGCTACACCTTTAAGATTTCTCAGCACTCTGTGTAGACAGAAGACCCTTACCTTGCCATACTAGTGTACTAGTGCTTCTCACTGGGAAAATGTTGCAAGTTGGCTGCAAGTGCAACTGCTTAGGTAATAAAGATTTCTCATCTTTGTCTAGTATACTGTTCTGAAGCCTTGGCTTTGTCAATATAGACACATTCCTGTAGTCAAAAGAGTACAAAGCTAAGTTCCTGATGTAGAAGTTAGGAGGTTGCATCCCCAGGAACAGGTATGTACAGCATACAATTCTGTCTGTGAAGGTGGCACAGACATATGTCTGACTGTTGGAAACGATGCTTTCATGCTTCTTCTGCATCTTTTGAGATCTTACTGGGAGTTCCTGTAGCAAGGAGAGGGGAAGTGATTGCAAGTGGCTGAAGGGGACTCTTCATTGCTGCCTCAAAGAAGGGCAGAAAAGGTGTGCTTGTTGAGGGTGCCAGCGTGCATGAGGAGTTCTTTTGCCATAGACAGCATGAACTTAGCTAGGCTTTGTTTCTCAGCCCGAGTCTGTATGTCCTGAAAATGAGCAACTTGCTGTGTAAAGTTTGTGTGTGTGTGTGTGTGTGTGTGTGTGTGTGTGTGTGTGTGTGTGTGTGTGTGTGTGTGTTCAGGAGAGCGTTATTCATCACCTGAATTATGAAAGCACTGAAGGATGTTTGCAGCACTTAAAATTTAAATGTACAGGTCAAACACATAGTTGTTTATCTGGTAAATTAGTTCCATGAGTGCCATTTAAATGGAACCCCATCTCCCAATTTGTCTCCCATGAGCAAGCCACTGGTCAGCACTTGGAAAGATAGCAGTTAACCCAGGGTCTAACCAGGCGGGGGATCAAGAAACCCCAAGTGCCTTTGGAAAGAAGTGTCTGAATTCTGAGTGTGTCATCCCGCCTCTTCACCTCTCTTGCCGACTCAAAAAACAACCACTGCAGGATGTGAGAACAGAGCCAACATCGTGTCTGAAAACAACAATGCAAGATTGCTTTGATTGGTCTCTGTCTTAGGGTTTTATTTCTGTGAAGAGACACTGTGACCACAGCAACTCTTAGAGAGGAAAACATTTAGTGGGCTGGCTTACAGTTTCAGAGGTTTGGTTCATTGTCATCGTGATGGCACTTGGTGGTGTGCAGGGAGACATGGTGCTGGAGCTGAGAGTCTCTACACCTTGATCGGCAGGCAATGGGAAGTAAACTGAGACACTGGGTGTGGCTTGAGCATATATGAGACCTCAGAACTGACACAGTGACACACTTCCTCCAACAAGGTTATACCTATTCCAACAAAGCCACACCTCCTCATAGTGCTACTCCCCATGACCTTATGGGAGTCAGTTATATTCAAACCATTGCAGTCTCGTTATGTATTTGGTGGCAGGGGTGGAGTAGAGTGGGGATGGGATGGGGTGAAGCTCAGGGTATCAGAAAAATGGACGCCTTTGTTTTAAACACAACAAATTAGTGGTTTGTAAATACACCATCTTTAAAAAGAAGAGGAAGTCGCCCTGATGTTTGTGGGCAAAAAGGTGATGGGTGATACCAAACTAACATGTTAGCAGGCTGCTAAAATTATCTCTCAGAATATTGTTCTAATATGAGCACTACTACCCAACCTAAATTCAGTGACAGGCCAAGTCCCCAAGTTTTCTCCTATAGCCCACTAATAAACACGTTGAGTGCCACATTGGAAGGCCACCTCTCCTTAGTGTAATTCCTGCTTTGCATATTAAGTTCACAAGCTATGACTGTTAGGATAATTTATTTTGTACTCTGTCCTGTAAACATATTAAAAAGGCATTGAGAATAAAATTCATGTGTAGTTTCTTGTCTATCAAAGACATGCCTTTCCTTTCCCTGGTTTAATTGGCTCCAGTTTCCAGTTTGGTTAGAGCTCTGTGTGAAATATGAACTCTAGTTTGCGAAAGTCCTAAGAGTGAGTGCAAGTGCCTGGGATTAATAGCCCTTGAGCTGTCTTTGTTGCAGTCCTCTGTTGAGGATTGGAATCATTCTCCAGTAAGGCCAAGTGCTCACATTTCACATGTAAGTTGAAGATGTCACTACTTGAACTTAGCCGCCAGTGTGTGCATGTAATGTATTGGTGGCATAATAATATTTGGCTACTCTGTGAGAATCCCTCTCCATCCCCTCTGTTTTCGCTTGTTTGTTGTTTGTTTCAGTCCTAAGATTGAGACCCAGAGCCTAGCACATGCCAGGTAACAGTGCTATTACTGAGAGCTACAGCCCCAATCTGAAATTGTGTTTTTAAGAAACAAATTTTCTCATGTTATACTCAAGGTGGGAGATTGGGTTCATCATTTATTCTTTTAGTAAATAATTACTAAATGCCTACCTTGTGTTCCAGTGCTGTTCAGAAAGAGACAAGATAAGACTGCTACTCTGGAATTGTGTGTTAGATTCCATGAACACACACACACACACACACACACACACACACACAAACCCTCGAGTACCCTGGGGGTAGCAATGTGAGGATGGGAATCTCCATCAAAGGGGAGGTAGTCAGTAAAGGTGGGACTTTGTGACTTAATCCCAAGGTGAACAGTGGAAGGATCCTTAGGAGACTGTCCCAGTAGGACAAGGCTGATAGGAAACCCTTCAGGGAAAAGGCACAAACAAAATTTCTGATGGTCTACGTTACCAGAACTTGGGACTACAGAGTAGTAGAGGGACATGAAGCTAAAATGTCAAATACTATTCCAAAGAGGCTGCCTTTTTATGCTGTATTTAGTAAGGGACTATTTCAGGATTTTTTCTTTTAATTTTTCTTCAGTTATTTATTTGTTGATCATTGCCAAGTTCTTTATATGTTGAGACAACATTAACATTAAATGTATGCTTGAAAATCAGATTGTATGTAAGTTAGAAATTACTGTCAGTTAAAACTCTGCCTTTTAACTCAGCAACTCAGCAAGCAGGAAGCAGAGCTGTGCTCTTTAATTCAGGGCCTTTTGAAATGAAGTTTCATGATTAAATTTGTGCTCAGAAATACTACTATTGCAGCAGTATAGTGATGCAACAAAGAGGAACTGTAGTCCAGGGCCAGAAGCATCAAGGAGGAGATGACCGAGAACAGCATCCAGGTCTTGGGTTGAGGCAACTTCATGGATGATGTCATTAGGATATGGGTGTGCAATAGGTGATGAGAGTGGGCTGTGACTTTAATGTGGGTGACAGAGCAGAGGTCAGTGATAAAAGAGCTAGGGAGTGGGCATTTGATGACAAGGCATATGCGAGAGGCCTTAGAATGAATGGTGTGAAGGGGAAGAGGAAAACTTGGGGTGGGGTATGCCGTTTTGAAGGCAGGAGAGTCTGGAGAAGGCAGTGTTCAGGAAGGCTCATATCACACAGAGACCAAGCATGTCCCCCCCTGGATTTGTCAGTTAGAGTTGAACTGTCATGAACAGTTGAGGAGTAGTGAGAAATAAGAAATGAGACATTTATACTGTGAGGGAAATGAAAGCACGATGGGTGAGGATGTTTTTAATGTTGGTTTTTGAGGTTAAAATCTTGAGCATGTGTGTATTCTAAAGGAGAGGACTACTACGAGGAAGAGGGAGAAAGATTAGAGGAACGAATGACACCTGTATTGAAACCCAAATGATGCCTGTATTAAAAACCCAAGGGCATATTAGCCGGAGCACTCACCAGGCAGAATCTAAGGGAAGAAAGGATCTATCCAGATACGCAAAGATAAGAAGAGGAGAGAGATGAGCTTGAAAGCTAGGTGTTTGGAGAGTGAGTGAGCCGTGAAATGTGCGTTCAGACACACTTTGGAAGCACAGTCAGTAGATCCAGCTGTTGCCCGATGGCAGCCACACTGCACTGATTTTTAAGACCATACTCAGCTTCTAGATTCTCCAAGTTGATAATGGACCACAAAAGGAGCCTTTATTGTAGGCTCAGTCCTGTAGGATACATGATTTTTCCAGCAAGTTGTGTCTGCTTAAGAACTCCTAATGGGGGGATGGAGAGATGTCTCAGCAGTTAAGATCACTGACTGCTCTTCCAGAGGATCTGGGTTCAATTCCCAGCACTCATGTGCTGGCTTACAACTGTCTGTAACTTCTGTTCTAGAGGACCTGATACCCTCACACAGACATGCATGCAGGAAAAACACCAATGTACATAAAATAAAAATAAATACATTTTTAAAGAAGAACTCTCAATGGCCTGAATGTTGAAATATATTTCCTTTTCTTTCTATGTTCTTAGGTACAGTGTGAAGGACCTCTACATTATCTAGGGTTCATCTTCAATAAATCTTTACATTTATGACTTTTCTTAGTTTATAGGCCTAATTTATAAACTGAGTGTTTCTAATCTAACATGAAGAACATAGTCAATATTTGCTTATTAGTAGGATAGTGCTTGATGCTATAAAGATAACCATTCACTCTCAACAGAAAACCAGGAAGACAATATTGCACTTCAGTTACTCTTTTGATGAAATATACCTGGTGAACACATAGAATTTTCTGTTTGCAGCAGCAGAATTCATGTCCCCCTAGTGCACACAAAATCATTTCTGGTAAAGGCTGTATGTTAGGCCACAGAACACGTCTTAATATTCTTAAGAAAATAAAAATTAGACATTTCTGACCACAAGAGTCTGAAGCTAGGAATTAATTATGGAAAGAACCTTGAAAATTTTTGCTGTATTCTCTCAAACAATCAGCTTATCAAAAAGAACTCAAAAGGGAAGCCAGAATATCTTGAGGCAAATGACAGTGAAAATTCAGACTTTCAAAGCTACACACAAGGTGCCCAAGAGGGTTGATTACAGCAACAAAAGCTTGAATGTAAAATACTGAAATATTCCATCTAAGCAGTCTGAGAGTTCATCCAGAAGAATTAGAGAAAGAAAAAATGAAACTCAAAATTAGTGGGATGAACAACAAAAGAAAATCAGAATGAAATAAAAACCAGAAAACCCAAAGAAATAATCATACTGAGTTATTTTTAAAAATAAAATGGACCAACCCATACCTAATCTAAGAAAAATATAACGTAGAATATTCAAAAAATTTAAATGAAAGTAGAGGTTTGGGAAATGACTCGGCATAATAAAGTACTTACTTGTTCTGAAGGGCTCAAGTTCAGAGTTTGGATTCCCTAAGGCCTACGTAAAATCTGGGCGGGTGTGGCAGGCTGCCTAGAGTTCTAGCACAGGGCGGCAAAGATTGGTTTCAGTGCAAGCTGGCTAAGCCAGACAAGTAAGCACTTCAAGTGCTTGGTTCAGTGAGGAGACCCTGTCTCAGTATATGAGGAAGAGAACAATTGAAAGATAGACCATACATCAGCCTTGGGACCTTTGCATGCACACACATGAACTTATATGCATACAAGAGCACACATATTCACCTATACATAGTCAACAAAAAAGATGAAAACCAAAATAATGAAAGTGCATAAATTACAACAGGTACCCCAAAGTAAAGAAGACTCACATGGTACTGTTGAAGCACTTATATGCCAACAATTTAGAGAACAGAAGAAATGGGAAAGTTCCTAGAAGAACACCAGCCTCAGAATTAAGTCAGGGGGAAATTCAGTCAGAAAGCTTGAACAGACCAGTAGACAAGGAGACTGAGGAAGTAAGTCAAAATCTCCCTCAAAGGAAGGCCAATGCCAGATAACTTCACAGAAGTTACAGCACATCCTAAAAAGAGCCGTAGCCATGGTGCTGATGCTTCTTGCAGAGAGAAGTAGAGACCTTCCAGGCACAGTTTGTGTGTCAAAACCCTTTCTCAGTAACAGTTCTCAGGACTGCAAGTGTGTGTGAGGAGATGCAGTGTGATGAAGTCCTTCATCAAACCCATCGCTGACAACATAATCCCAGGACAAACTGAGAGCTTTCTGGTCAGATGCATTATGAAGCAAAATAGTCACTCTGGGACTTCCTTTCAACAGTGTTGGAAGTGCTAATAAGAGCAGTGAGACAAGAAACAATAAAAGCAGAAAGGAGGAGGTAAGATTATCTATTTGCAGAGGACCTAATTATGTGTGTGTGTGTGTGTGCGTGTGTGTATACATGTATACACACACGCACGCACACACATATATGTATTTATATATAATCCTCAAAGAGCAACAACTTTCTTTAGAACTAAAAGCGAGGACAGTAAAATTTCAGGATACAACAACCAACACGTAAAGAGCAGTAACCTTTTACATACAAACATCAACCTAGCTAATAAAATCAAGAAATTCATAGTAGCATTTAAAAATACTTAAACACTTGGGGATAAATGGAATCAAGGATGTGAGAGAGGTCTACCCAGAGAACCATCAAGTGTTGATTTAAAAAAACTGAAGATGATACAGGTAACTAAAAATATCCAGTGCTCATGGATCACAAGAATTGATATTGTTGAAATGCCAGTGCTGTCCAGAGTTAATATGTGGATTCAATACAAGTCCTATCAAAATTCTAACAGTAGTCTTTGCTGAATTAGAACAGAACAATTCTAAAAGTCTTTTGAAACCGTAAAAGACATCAAAGTACTAAGGCAATTCCAAAAAGTTGAAGTTGGAGACACCACTTTCCCATGTGTGGTCAACTAACATTTGACAAGGACATCAAGAGCACACAGTGGGGGAAAGGAAGGTTCCCTCATTAAATGGTTCTCGACAGTGGATTTCCATAAGCAAGATGACCCTTATCATTCACTGCACACAAAAACTCAACTGGACGTACATTAAAGATCAACACGAAAGCAAAATCTAAAGCTTGTAGAAAGAAGATAGGGTAGTGCTCTTGGATATTGGCATTCATAGACTTGTCTTAAATCATACCAGAAACCTAGGCAACAAAAGCAAATGTACATACACAGGCACATGTACACACACACACACACACACACGTAGGCATACATACACACAGGGACTGCCCTACTCACACGAGAACACAGGTATGCATGTACACAAATGCCCAACTCAAGCTAAATAGAAAGCGTATATGTAGTGAGGTAGTCCTTCTGTAGCACTGACCACGCCCATTGGGGGGTGGAGCGATGGGCGGAGGTGACCTGAGGAAGGAGGTCGGAGGGGGCGAGGAAGGCGCTCTCTTTCTGGCGTGACTCGGACAGGAGAGGATCGGGTTGAATTTCCTGGTGTTCATCTGTCTAGGTTGTAAGTTATTTCTCCCTGAATAAACATCTATTCGGCCTATTTGTTTATCCTGACCCTTATTTACCGCAATACGTATACACAGCTAAGAAAACATGAAATGGCAGACTGTGGCAAACCATCTATCTGTGAGGGTTAATATTACCATTTCTTAGCCTCTTTCACATGACAGCTGACACCAAAACAGCAGAGGGGGGCATATAAAACAAACAGTCCATCTTAAAAGTGGGCAGAAGACTGGAATAAATACCTTTCCAAGGGAAACATGAAAATGTCAAACTGGTGTAAAAGATTCACACCATTGATGCCCATGGCCACGGAAATTAAAACATTACAAAATACAAACATTACAAAAGTACCTGTTGAGATAGATGTTTAATTGTTTCTCTTATCTTTAGATTATACTTACATCATTTCCCCCTCTCTTTCCTCCCTCCAAACCCACCTGTATACCCCTCCTTGTTCCTTCAAATTCATGATATTTTCTGCATTGTTATCACTTGCTATTTCTATATACAAACATATCCCTAAATATGACCTGCTTGGTCTGTATAATGCTACTTGTATGTATATTTTCAGGGTTGACAGTTGGATATTGGATAATCCATTGGTGATCTCTTCCCTGGGATGCCCCACTTCTCTCGATCTCAGCATCCCTTAGTTGTCTGTAATTCTTCCTGTAGGCTTGAGACATCATGTTCTTTTCCCCATCTACTTTAACCATGTCTGTTGTCCTTTTTCAGCTCAGGTTTAGGCTGTCATGTTGGTGGGCTTATGGGTGAGCTTTTAACACTACAAGGAGACACAGTCTCATGGCAAACTCCCCTATCCTCTGACTCTTAGAATCTTCCCACTCCATCTTCTGAAATGTTCCCAGAGCTTTAAACATGGGAGTTGCTTTATAGATGTGTCCACTGGATTGGGCTCTGGAATTCTGCATTTTGAATGGTTGTAGTTTTCTGTAATGGTCTCCATTCATTACAAAGAGAAGTTTCCTTGATGAGGGGTGAGGATTGCACTTACCTATGAGTGTAAGGACAGATATTTAGAGCGTCCTAAGGGATTATTCTGGTTTAGTGAAGTGGTGGTTGTAGATTCTCTCCCAAGATCTATGACTTCACTAGCCCTGTGCAGTAGGCTAGGTTTCTAGAAGCAGGTTTTCCTCTTGTAGAGAAGCAAACAAACAAACAAACAAAAAACCCAAACTAAAAATCCTGTAATATATGTATGTAACAGGAATAATAAAAACCCAGAGACAGATACTGGGGTTCAAGCTGAAGATCAGAAAAACAAAGCAGCCGGCCACCAGCTCTTACCTCTCTCTACCTTAGACCAAAATGGCTAATCATGTCTCCATGAGTCCTCAGAGTACAGTGCTCTCCACCAAGCCTCAGACTGCAATCCTCTCAGTTCCCATTTCCTCCCACCTTGTATTCTTCTCCCTGCCCAGCCATATCATTCCTGTCTCCACCTCCTTAGTGCTGTCATTAAAGATATGTTCCTTAGTGCTGAGATCACCTTTGTGTGAACTGTTTCTCTTTTAGACTGGATCAATTTTGTGTAAATCAGTGTGGCATTGAACTAACAGAAATTTGTCTGCCTCTGTCTCCCGAGTCCTGGGATTAAATGTGTGTGCCACCATCCCCTGACCTCAATGGCTAGCTAATGTGGGTGCTGGGATTAAAGGTGTGTATCATCACTACTGCCTGGCTCTCTGGCTGTAGCTATGTAATCTCTCTCTCTCTCTCTCTCTCTCTCTCTGTCTCTGTCTCTCTCTCTCTCTCTCTGTGTGTGTGTTAGTGTTAAAGTAACTTTTCTCAACTGGGTTGACAAAGCCTCTTTGTTTTTGTTGTTGTTGTTTGGTTGGTTTTATTTTCAAGAGGTCCAGAATGGGTATTAACATGTGATAGATGACGTTCTTCCCAGGAGACCTTCATGAATGCAGGTAGACGTATCACATAGTTCTCCATCTTCAGGAAGTGACTCCCATGATTGCTGCATTTGGCATCATATGGAGGAGAAGGAACACAAGGGTTATCTGTGTGTGTGAAAATTAGCATAAATGGCTCACATATCACTGGTAGAAGGTAGGGATGTGTAGCCAACTAACTGTAGGGGAGTCTGGGCAGTGTGGCCTAACTGTGTGCCTGGAAGAGGGTGATATAAGTTGGGTGGAACAGCCTCTTGGAGAAATTCAAGGACTGGAAATTAGGAAAGGTGAAGTCCCAGCCAACAATGTGGCCCAAGTCTATCTAACTGCACATTTAGATGGATCCTCTATGCTCAGTGACTATGGCAGACAGTTCATTCAGTCGTTTTGGTATTTTGGCATATCTGGGGCTCAAGTGGGAAGATCATTGTCACCACAGCTATCACTGCAAGTGCCTCTAGTTTTCAGTCCTGCATTCAACCTCCACCTGGGTTTTCACCTCTCCTTCTTGGTGTGATTTGTTTACATTTATTGACTTACTTATGTTGGACCATTCTTACATCCCTGGGATAAAGCCAACTTGATCCTGGTGGATGATCTATTTGACATATGCCTGTATTTGGTTTGCAAGCATTTTATTGGGAATTTGTACATTTATGTTCATTAAGGATACTGGCCTCCAGTCTCAGTGTCTCTGTCTCTGTCTCTGTCTCTGTCTCTCTCTCTCTGTCTGTCTTTCTCTGTGTTTATGTATACCTGGTTTTGGATTTTAGAGTAATTCTAGCTTCATAGAAGGGGTCCAGGAGTACTCTTTCTATTATTTGAAAATATAATTTAAGAAGAATTGGTTGGAAAGTTTGATAGAATTTTGCTGTGAATCCATCTGGCCTGGGCATTATTATTGTTAATTTTATTACTCTGTCAATCACCTTGTTGTAGGTATGTTTAAGTTGTTGATCTTTTCTTGGCTTAACTTTTGTGGTTTGAATAAATTTAAAAGGTTACCCATTTCTTTTATGCTTTTCCAAGTTGATGGAGTATTTGTTTTAATAGTCCCTTCCAATACCCTGAATTTCTTTGGCAGCTATTGTAATTTTTCCCTGTTCATCTCAGAATCTGTTGATTTGAATCCCATCTTTCTTTCTGTTGTTTAATTGACCTAAAGTTCTGTTGATCCTGTTTACCTATCCAAAGACCAAGCTCTTAGATTCATTGAATCATTGTATTGTTTTCATTGTTTCTATTTGATTAATCTCTGCTCTGATTTCTGTTATTTATTGCTATTTACTGGGTTTGCGTTTGATTTCTTTTTGTTTTCAAAATTCTTGAGTTGCATCATTAAGTCATTTATTTGTGCTGCTTTGATTTTTTTTTTTTAATATAGGCACATAGAGCTAAAAACTCCCCTCATCTAGGTGCTTTTAATGTGCCCCAGAGCTTTTGCTGTGTTGTGTTTTTACTTTCATTTAAGTCTACATTTTTTTTTTACTTCTGTCTTGAGTTTTTGACTCATTCATTGTTCTGTAATGTGCCATTTAAGATCCACAATTTGTGTAATTACCAGGGAGCTTCTTGCTATTGATTTTAAGTTGTATTTCATTGTGGTCAGATAGGATACACAGAATTATTTCACATTTCTGTGTTTGTTTTGTGCCACTGCATGTGGTCTATTTTAGAGAAACTTCCATGATGTGATGAATAAAATACATTCTTTGGTGTTTGGATGGAATATTCTATAAATAATGTCAGGTCCTTTTGATGTATGATGCCATTTAATTCTTTTAAAAATCCTAAAATTAATATGGAAGCAAAAAAGACCCAAGATAAATTTAAATAAATATGGACAAATTTATTTATTTATTTTCTTTTTGATCCAGACAACCTATAGGGGATTGAAATCACCTGCTATGACTGAGCTGGAATTACTTTGGGTCTTGAAGTCATTAGCGTACTTTTTATGAAATTGGGTGCATCAGAGTGTGTGCATATGTGTCTAGTGTTATAATGTCTTCTTGGGTAATGGTTTGCTTCATCAGAATGAAATATCCATCTCTTCTGATAAATTTAATTGGGGGGTTTACTTTGTCTGATATTAGTATACTGATACCTGCTTGTTTCCTGGTTCCAGTTGCTTAGATACTTTTCCCCATTCTTTCACTCTAAGGTGGTACCTCTAAGGTGAGGTGAGTTTCTTGACCAGTTGGTCATGAACCTAGCCTTTAATGGCTGAACTTTTTTCTCCAGCTCAAGATGGGTTTCTTACAGATATCAAAAGATGGATTTTGTTTCTTAATCCATTCAGTAAAACTGAGTCTTTTGATTGGGGAATTGAGGCCATTACTATTGAACGGTACTATAGGAAAGTTCCTCGACTGATGTCATTCTTTTCTGTTTGTGCTCTTAGTCCTATTTTGTGTTTTTGTGCTCTTAGTCCTATTTTGTGTTTCTGTAATTATAGACTCATTTGTTTACTTTCTGAGACCTCTTGTCTGTGCTCATTCCTCTCTTCAGTGAAGTATTACTTTCCATGTTCTCTTTAGGGATGGTGTGGTAAACAGAAATTCTTTTAGCTTATTTACACTATGCAAAGTTTTCTTCTGTCTTCTCTTATGGCAGATAATTTTTCTGGATAAAGTCATCTGAGCTGGCGTCTGTGGTCTTTTAGAATTTGGAACTGCTTTGCTCCAGGCTCTCCTGGCTTCTAAAGATCTCACTGAGAAGTCAGCTGTTATGTGATGGGTTTTCCTATATATGTAGCTTGTGATTTTTTTTTTTCTTCTGCAGCTTTCAGAAGCCTCTCTTTGTCCCAGATATTCAGTATTTTTGTGCTGTAAGGGGTTTCTTTTCTGGTCCTATCAGTCAGGGGTCCCATGTGCTTCCTGTGTCTGTACAGATGTGCCTTTTTTTTTTTTTAAAGCTGGGGAAAGTTTTCTTCTGTGTACCTGAACATCTAGTCTGTGCCTTCTTCCTCTCCACCCATAATTTATGGATTTGATTTTTTCACTGTATCCCATATTTCCTACGTAGCCCTTTGGTGTGATTTTAAAGTTTTGTTTATATTCCTTGGACAAATGATTCCTCTATTTTCAAGGCATGATGCTCTGTATCCTACTTGATCCTTTCTGTTGGCTTTCCCCCAAGTTTTCTACTTGAGTTATTGAGTTTTTTCAATTCTATCTTTTTTTTCAGATTGTGTTTTTCTAAGTCATCTAAATAATTCTCCTTAGAAAACTTATCTGTAGGACTAGTGGGTTGCAGGGGACATATTGTCTTGACCTGTCATACTGTTTGTGTTTCAGCTGTCATGTGGACTTTCATGGGTTGTGTGTATCATATGAGATTCCAGTCTGACTTTTGTTGAGTGAAAGTTTGGTTGAGTTTCCCTCACTAGGCTAGACTGATACACAGGCTGAGCTGGGCCCCTGATAGAATGGGGATGACATGGGCCAGTAGGGATTCAAGGCAGTCTCCTAGCTGGGCAGGTGTAGAAGCTGTCTGATCCCAGCTAGACCTGGGAGTGTGTTGATGGTGTGGGCAGGCAAATTCTGGGGGGAACTCTCTAGGCAGGGCAAGTGCAGAGGCTGGGCAAACTTAGCTAAACCTAGGCTTGTGGGAGACAATGCAGGCGACTGAGGTTCTGAGGAACTCACCACACTGGTGAACTGCCCACACCATAAAATTTTAATTTTTTAATGAATAAAGGCTAATGAAAATGAATAAATCCTGATGACTATGGAGGGGCAATAGAATGAAGTTCAGTTTGAAAAGAAAAGGCTTATGTGGTCACAAATAATATGAAAAATATAAAAAGAAGGTAGAAAAAAACCCAGAGTGACTTCTTGCATCTCTCACTATGGTAGAGAAGCACTTTGTATTATATGTGGGGAAATATACAAGAGAATAAGCTGGGGAGCCAAGGACCACCACCCCTGATATTGGAAAACCAACACTTTGAGACCCCCATTTTCGCAGTTTTGACATATTAATGGAGTCAAATGGGAACAGGTTGGTTAAAGGAGCATATGTTATATAAATCCTCAAGAGACTACTTTGCGCTTGAAATATAATAGCTCCTTAGGCTTTCTAAAAATGTATGCAAAATACATTTAAGTGGAGGATAATGAACTGACAGGAGCCTCTGCACACACTCAGGCTGTCAATTGTTCTTACCTTCCTATAAATACTCTAGGATGTTGGGTTTGGTGTCACTGGGTTATTATTATTATTATATTTGTGGTTGCAGTTGTTTAACAAAAGTCTAAAATGTAGGTTGAACGTCTTTATTTCAATAATGTTAAATGTTCCAACACTTGAAACTTTCTGAAAAATGGCATGATACTGCAGTGGAAAGTCCCACACTTGACACCATGTGACAGGTTACAGTCAAAATGCAATTAGACCAGAAATATTGTATAACATTGATCTTCAGGCTGTGGGTATAAGATGTTTATGAAAAACAACTGAATTCTTTTGTTTCATCTTGGGTTTTTTCTTTTTTTAATGATAATTTTTAATTTAACTTTGAAACAAGCTTGTTTTACTTGTCAATCCCAGTTCCCTCACCCTCCCCTGTCCCCCCAAAATCCCCATCCCATCCCCTTTCTGTTCCCTAGGGAGGGTGGGGCCTTCCATGGGGAGTCTTCAAAGTCTGTCATATCATTTGGAGCAGGACCTAGGCTCTCCCCCATGTGTCTAGGCTGAGAGAGTATCCCTCTGTCCATTCATATACTAGGGATAAATACTGATCCATTACCAGAGGCCCCATAGACTGCCCAGTCCTTCTAACTCACACCCATGTTCAGGGGAGGCCTGGGTCGGTCCTATGCTGATTTCCCAGCTATCAGACTGTGGTCCATGCGCCTCCCCCTTATTCAGGTCAGCTGTTTCTGTGGGTTTCTCCAGCCTTGTCTTGACCCCTCTGCTCATCACTACTCCTCTCTGCAACTGGGTTCCAGGAGTTCAGCCCATTCTTTAACTGTGGGTGTCTGCTTATATTTCCATCAGCTACTGGATGGCATATAATGTAGTCATCAATCTCATTATCGGGAAGGGCATTTAAGGTAGCCTCTCCACTATTGCTTAGATTGTTAGTTGGGGCCATCCTTGTAGATCTCTGGACATTTCCCTAGTGCCAGATTTCTCTTTAAACCTATAATAGCTCCCTCTATTATGGTATCTCTTTCTTGCTCTCCTCTATTCTTTCCCTGACTCAGTCTTCCTGCTTCCTCATGCCTTCTTCTCCCCTCCTCCCTTTCTCTTTCTTCCTAACTCCCTCTCCCCTTCCCCCATGCTCCCAATTTGCTTGGAAGATCTTGTCCCTTTCCCCTTCTTAGGGGGACCATAGGTCCTCCTTGTTTCCTAGCTTTCCTGTCGATGTGGATTGTAGGTTGGTGGTCTACTTTGCTCTATGTTTGAAATCCATATTATGAGTGAATACATACCATGTTTTCTTTTTGTGACTGGGTTACCTCATTCAGGATGGTTTCTTCTAGTTCCATCTATTTGCCTGTGAATTTCAAGATTCCATTGTGTCCCCCCCCCACGGAGTAGTACTCACTGTGTAAATGTTCCACATTTTCTTTATCCATTCTTCAGTTGAGGGGCATCTAGGTTGCTTCCAGGTTCTGGCTATTACAAATAATGCTGCTATGAACATAGGTGAACAAACATCCTAGATGTATGAATGTGCATCTTTTGGGTATATGCCTAAGAGTGGACTTACTAGATCTTATGGTAGACTGAGTCCTGTTTTCCTGAGGAACTGCCATATTGGTTTCCTGAGAGGTTGTACAAGTTTGCACTCCCATCAGCAATGGAAGAGTATTCCCCTTTCTCTACATCCTCCCCAGCATAAACTATCTTTGGGTTTTTTTTTTTTTTAGTCATTCTGACAGGAGTAAGAAAGTATCTCAGAGTTGTTTTGATTTGCATTTTCCCAATAGCTAAGGATTTTGAGCACTTTCTTAAGTGTCTTTCAGCCATTTTAGATCCCTCAATTGGAGAATTCTCTATTTAGTTCCATACCCCACTTTTTAATTGGATTATTTGGTGTTTTGGTGACTAGCTTCTTGAGCTCTTTGTATATACTGGAGATCAGCCCTCTGTCAGATGTAGGGTTGGTGAAGAATACTTTCCCATTCTGTGGGCTGCCGTTTTGTCTTGTTGACGGTGTCCTTTACCTTACAGAAGCTTCTCAGTTTCATGAGGTCCCATATATTAATTTTTGATCTCAGTGTCTCTGCTACTGGTGTTATGTCCAGGGAAGCAGTCTTCTGCACCAGTTGTTCAAGGGTATATTCCACTTTCCAGTTCTAA
Organism: Phodopus roborovskii; assembly: GCF_943737965.1. NCBI lineage: Eukaryota > Metazoa > Chordata > Mammalia > Rodentia > Cricetidae > Phodopus > Phodopus roborovskii. The sequence continues at coordinate 112,802 of NW_026125109.1, forward strand.
GAGGTTCAGTGTGGCTGGATTTATGTTGAGGTCTTTGATCCATTTGGACTTAAGTTTTGTATATGGTAATAGTTCGGATCTATCTGAGTCTTCTACCACATCATCATCCAGTTGTGCCAGCACAATTTGTTGAAGATGCTTTCTTTTTCTATTGTATAATTTCAGCTTCTTTGTAAAAATAAAAAATCAGGTGTTAATAGGTGTGTGGGTTAATATCAGGATTTTTTATTCCATTCCATTGAGTCTATCTGTCTATTTTTGTGCCAATACCAAGCTGTTTTCAGGTTTCAAGACTATAGCTGCATAGCTTGAAGTCAGGGATGATGATGTTCTGGAAATTCCTTTATTGTGTAGGGTTGTTTATGGCTATCCTGGGTCTTTTCCATATAAAGTCCGGATTTTTTCTTAAAAGCTTTATCCTTTCTCTCTCTCTCTGTCTGTCTGTCTGTCTGTCTGTCTCTCTCCTCTCTCTCTCTCTCTCTCTCTCTTTCTCTCTCTCTCACACACACACCTCCATCCCCAGTTTTAAAAAAACAAACAAACAAAAAACCCTCAAATCCAAAATACTGCCATGAGGCTGGAGAGCTAACTCAGGAGTTAAGAGCTCTTGATGCTCTTACAGAGGACCTGAGTTTGGTTCCCAGACCCATGTTGGGTGACTCACAAATGTCTGTAAGTCAATGTCCTCATTCTGTCTTCCTCAGACACCCCCACACACTCAGATACAAAAAATAAATCATATGTACAACAACAAATAAAACTGTACCGGGTTGTCTCAAGCATTTCACATAAAGAGTGAGTAAGATACACATTCCTAATATAAACTTGAGTAAGATACACATTCCTAATATAACATACAAATGTGAAGTATAAGATAATGCCTTTTCTTTCTGTTTTGAACTCTTCACTTCCTTACAGCCATTGAAACTTCACAGAGGTGGCAAGCAGTTATTAAAGTCACGAGCAGTCTCCTTTCCTGGCTGAGTTTGGAGGGTGTCATACCACAGAATACCTTAACACTATCCCTCAGAGCCAACAACCTTCCTTGTCTTATTAACACACTCTAATTTATCAGTTTATGCTTATTGACTGTTTCAGAATAATATTTTTAGAAGACCTGGGGAAGACTCACACATATTATTTTTTCATGAATAAATTATTCTGTTTACTTGATTGAATCTGTCTGCTAGGAGCATTTGCTTCTAGTCATAATTGGTTGCTCATCAAAAATTTTACCAAGATCTGTGCTAAATATTGGCATAAGAATCTATTGATCTGTTTCTATATATTTTCTAATTTGCATTAATCTTTTTGTTTGATACTTTTTAATTACTGTTTGTTCTGTTTCTTAAGATCTCGGCTGTTTGAGGTTTGTTACTAAATTATCCAAATTCCATAAGGAAGTATATTTTTTTATTGTTTTCTTTTATTTTACATAGAGATCCCAGTTCTCCTCTCCCTCCCATGCCCTCTGACACGCCTTGCCTCCCATCCCATTCCCCACCACTTCACAAAGGAGGGTGAGGCCATCCCAGAAGGGATCATCAAAATCTGTCAAGTCATCTGGAGTAGGGGTCCGGCCCTCCCCTTCCCCCTGCCTCTAGGCTCCCAAAGTCCCCTTGTAACCAGGGATACGTCCTGGTTCCACTGCCAGAGGTCCCTCAGGCTGCCCAGGCCTTCTAACTGAGACCCATGTTTAGGGGTCTGAATCAGTCCAATGCTGGTTTCCCAGGTATCATTCTGGGGGAAGCTCATTTTTCAATGGGTAAGGTTCCCATGTTAAGATAATTTCAGGTCTATATGAAACATATAGACTTCTTATTGTTTTTCCCCTCTTTCAAACTACCTTTGGATTCTTTCTAACGTCTTTTAAGATTCTTTAATTTACTAGCTTGCTAAAAGACCAGCTAAATACATGATAAAGAAAATCCTGAGAGACAGCCAAATGGCTAGTTCTTAGTGTTTAATTTCATGAAGAGTTTGTGCATTACCCCATGGAATTATTTGAGTTGAGAAGTACCTTAGGCATCCATCACAGGCTCAACATCCATCAAATAGAGACCTCTCCTCTTAGATATTATTTCCTTATGAAGTGTGTACATTAGACAAAATCATCAGTCCAGATGAGAAAGCTGCACTTATTTTAATAAAAACTCCCGACCTTGAGTTGTTTGTGCTCCAGTTCCCCCCTTGTTGTTTCCCAGGACTCCATTACTCACTGTGACTTCCTTTCTCTCTGCTCTCTCCAGTTTAATTGAAGGAGCATCAGGATATAAATTTGCTCTTCATGAGCTTTTGACTGGAAGCCGCACATGGTGAGACTTTGAGGAGTCTTGAGAACAATGGTTCAGTTAGTCTTTAACAGCCCATTCCTTGGTCTGTATTGAATTGGTAGGCTGTTGAACCATAGTAGGCAGACTGAATAGTACCACATGCTTAACACACCTCATGTGACCGTGTCACATGGAGCCATGCTTGATTTTGAAAGAATTATTGAAGTCTGTTTCAGCATCCGTGGTGTCTGTTTTGTAGCAGTGTGTTTTCTGGATCTTTATTTTAATCACTATGAACACAGATGTCTGTGGAGTTACCCAGTTCACTGACTTTTGCATTCAGAGTCTGACTTCATTATTTGCCCAGGAGGTCGAATGATACTGCAGAAGGACAGCCTGCTTTTGATAGCTGCAAGTGTTATTTTATAATTTATTTATCTTTATCCCATGAGCATTCATGTTTTGCTCAAAGCCTGTATGTCTGTGTGACAGGCAGTTCGGAGGCTGCTATGTGGGTCCTCTAGAAGAGCAGCCAGTGCTCGTAACTAACCACTGAGCTTCATCTCTTCAGCCCCCAAATTTTAGATTTTAAGGAAAGAAAATAAGTAAGGAGAATTAGTATGTGTGTGAAGTTTAGGTCTTAATGATGACATTATACTCTCCACATCTTCGAGGGGATTTTCTGATGATGATAATGATGACTAATCTAACCTTCATTGGATTTAGTGCTTAGAAAAGGAAAAGCTATCTAGAAGGACACAATAGTGTATGACTCTTTGGCCCATTGTTAATTATCATGAGGACATCTAGACGGTCTTTTGCTTAAAACTCATGCTTCATTGACTTGGGTTCACCGTTAGTATGCATCGGGACCTGGATTTTATTTGCTGTGTAGAAGGTGGAAGAGAGCTTGATGCTCAGGCAAAGTATCTGAACACAGTGGATTCTCAAATAATTCACTCCCTTTGTTCTCTTCCCTCTCTCCCCTTTTTTCTGTTTCCTTCCTGCCTCCATCCTTTCTTACTCCCCTTCCTTCATTTTTTTTTTTTTTTTTGGATGGAACTTTTCCATCCTGTGACAAAAGAGCCTCCCAGGACGCCTACTGTCAGCAATCACTATGTTTTAAATACTTACTCCTAGGTCACTTCGGAGAACATCTACAAGTTACAGAACCAAGTTAGCCCTGTCTTCTTAAGGCTCTTGCTTAAGAGCATTTCTCACATCCCATGAGCAGGTAATGGAGGCAAAAGCTGCAGCATTATTAGCCACTAGGCCCAGATGTGCCTTATACATTTCGGAGAGAGAGGTGAACTGAGCCCTGTGTCCCATCAAGAGTTTTGGTTCTAAACGGGGTCAATTCTAGAACTGAAAGGTTCCCTCTTTTTATATGACTAGTGAAGTTGCATTGATTAAGATGTGTGGAACAGGTGCTGGGCATGTGCAAAGCTGTTTCATGATTTTCAGAGAATTGAATGGCTATTTTTAAGTGTTTCTATATTATTCTCCAGCCAGGCTGCTGGATAAAAAAGTACAAAGGGCTAAAAATACTTACAGTTTCTGTAATGTCTGCATTAAAAGAAACCCATTTTTCTGCAATTCTTTTTCCATTTGTAAGAAAAAAGATATCATGGCTTTGGTGTGATTGAAAGTGGTTTCTCAATGCTTAAGTTTCAAGTCACCACCAAAGGGACATTAGCTAGATTGTCATACAAATCATACAAAACAAGCTGGAGTGAAAATGGATGATTACAGTTTTAGACCACCCACTGCTGGATGGTTGCTACTCCTTTATACCTTTTTGGGGGGGGTAGGGTGGGTGGAGGATGGGGACAGTGTCCCTCTTCATAGTCCTATCATTCAGGAACTCACTGTGCAGACCAAGACCATGTCTCCAGGGTGTTGCTCAAGCCCAGGGTCTCTGGATAAGTTGTTTGCCTCCTTGGATTTTATATTCCCAGGTGTTGTGTGTATTAGCTTGGAATAGAGACAGTACATGGTGAGAAATATTAAAAGTGCATATTGGAAATTTTTATGTTTATTTTAATTTGTACTTTGTGAATAAATACAAACAATATAAAATCTTTTTGAAGAGTGTGATAGTGAGAAGAGGTAGTTATCACTTATACATTAGTGTGTAATAGATCTCTGGAATTTTATTTTAGGGAACCCTGAGGTATTTATATGGGCATTATCTTAAATCTCATTTTGCCGTTATGAATGAGATTCAAACTCCACCACGGAACTCGAATTTGACTGCCTAAAGTGATGTATGCAAGAGCCAACAGCAACCCTGTCTTATTTAGAAGAAAAAATGAATAAGAACAATGACAAAGAGTCAGATGCTGCTTTTAGAGATACTTCTTATATAATAAGTAAATCTGTTTCAAAATAGGGTGAGTGGAATGACTAAAATGAAAAACTAACTACCTCCGTAAAGTTCTAAGGGATTTTGTTTTTACTTATGCAGGCCTGGCTATCCTCAAACTCAAAATCCTCCTCCCTCAGGCTTTTGAGTGTGGGATTTATAGGTGTGAATCCACATCTGGTCAAGATGGTCCATGGGGCCAACTGTCCTGCTTCTTTTTCCTGGGATTATTTTGGCTATATGTGTATGGATGCGCACCTCTGATATGTGTGTGTGTGTGTGTGTGTGTGTGTGTGTGTGTGTGTGTGTGTTGTATGAGATGCCTGGGGGGGCCAGAAGAGAGTGTGGGATCTCCTGGAGCTGGAGGTAACAGTGGGTGTGGGTCATCTACATGCACTTTGTTAAATGCTGAGTGGTCTGTCCCTCCACCCACCTATCCCATTTGTTGTTAAAGATATTTGTACTTTTATTTCTTTAATTATTATAAATTCTGACTTTCCTACATCAACTTTTTTTCAACTAAGAAAAGGATACTAGCCAATTTGCCCAAACTACAAAGCATTTGTTCTAACTACAAACTGTGTTCTTCTCATTCAGCCCAGGCCACTAGACTTTATTTCTTCCCAGGGAACATATGAATCATTTTATTCTGGCAGCCAGATCAGACGTTCAAGCCTTCATCTCCATTTTGCCTGAGTTAATGGAATTTTAGTTTCCCTGAGAGCTGATCCAGTCCTGGGCCTCGTCTGGATCTGGTGCAAGTCTGGTATGGTCCTGGTCTTATCTGGTCTGGTCTGGTCTGGTCTTGTCTGGGTCTGTTCTAGTCTAGATCCTTGCCTCGGGTCTGGTCTGGTCTGGTCTTGTCTTGTCTGGGTCTGTTCTGGTCTAGATCTTATTTAGGTCTGGATCTGGTCTGGTTTTGTCTTGGTCTACTCTGGTTTGGGTCTGTTCTGGGTCTAGTCTGGTCCAGGTCTGGTCTAGGTCTGGGTCCTGGTCTGGTCTGATCTGGGTCTCGTCTAGCCCCTGTTCTGCTCTTGTCTGGTCTACTCTTGTCTAGGTCTGTTCTAGTCTGGTCTGGTCTGGTCTGGCCTGGTCTGGTCTGGTCTGGTCTGGTCTCGCCTAGTCTGGCCTGGCCTGGCCTGGCCTGGCCTGGTCTGGTCTGGTCTGGGTCTAGTCTGGGTCTGTGTCTAGTTTGGGTCTATGCTGTCCAGTCTGGCCCAGTCCTGTCTAGTCCCTTTTGGGTCTTTTTAAAAGAATGTCTGGTGAACATGGCCTAGAAAGGGGGCAATACCCAGGACAAAAGAAAGAGGGAGAAACTGTGTCTCTGCTTAAAAACCTTCTGTCTGTAATAAATTACCATCATGTTCCATGGAATTTTGCAAAATGTCATTTTGATAGTGTTTATTTTGCTTGTAGGCAAAGAACTTAAATGGTTTTTGTTTTGTTTTGTTTTGTTTTGTTTTTGGCCAACTCTTAGGTTTTGTTTTATGATAAATTAGAATGTTAAAAGAGCACTTTACTTTTGTTTAAGTATTACCATTAGAACGTAGTATAAAATGTTCGGGCTTTGCTCAGACTCACTTCCCTTCCCACAGGGAAAAGTTCCTGTGGGACCTTGGAAGGGTGTGCTGGAGACAGGAAAAGCTCTGTGGCCTGTCAGTATCTTAACAGGTCCATCAGCTATGCAGTCCCTGGCAGTGTGGGAGCCAGGCTTTCATGGATGTTTGCTTTTCACTGAACTCTCGCCCAGCTTGGTGGCATCGTTACTCATCTTCTGATGATGCTGGCTTTTGCCCTTTCCATTATGACTTCTGGAAAGTGATAAAGGAGAAGTGATCCACACCTACTCATTTGTTCCTGAGGCCTGAGGATGGAGTTTTATCTTTTCGCAAGTCAGAGGCCATAATCTTTTGAAAGATCCGCCCGTGTTCTGAGATCAAAATGTTCTAAAGACAGTGGGATATTTCAGTGATAAAACTGATTGATGACCTGAGTTTGATCCCACGGTAGAAGGAAAGAATCCAATACATACTCATATGTGTATATATACCCAAATATAAATATATATAATAAAAATGTTAATATTTTCTTATATTTAGCTTCTAGTAGCAAAAGAAAATATACTTATAAGATATATAGTACATATAATATAAAATATGTATATATTTGTATACAAATATAGGAACTCCCTAATGTTTCACTCTGTTTGATTCATTCCTGTAGCTAAAGAGAAATAAGAACCCCCCCCCAGCCCCAGGGTCCAGATGCAGCAGCAATTCCAACTCCCTCCACATGCCCCAGGTGCTCCCTACTGCACATTGGCCCTCTCCTCCCTCAGAGCTCTTGGTCTTAGTGACATGAGCTCCAGGTTAAAAAGCCATCCGGCCTTACTCACCACTACTTTTATATTTAATTGCCAGGGGCTCTGGACCTTCCCAGCCCCCCTCTCCGAGGGTACCCACGCTGCTGTCACTCTCGCTTTCCATTTTTCTGATACAGTCTTTCTCTACTTCCTCTGAGAAGCTCCTTCCCATGATCCCCACTCCTCAGTGAGTTACACCACCCCGTTGGCTGTTCATTTCTCTTTTTCTCTCTTCTAGTTGTTCTCAGAATTTTAAGTCTATTTTTTTTTAACCTTATTGTTTCTCTAAAGATTTTCTTTTTACCTTTGCTAGCTTGTCAGAGGGGACTTAGTGCTTGGTTTGTGTATACAGCATGGATTTCTCACAAGGGAGAAGGTACTCAGGGGAAAAAAAATTGATGTGTGGACTTACTGCATGCGTCTATTAGAATAAAAGGTATAACCAGTCAGTTCTAATGATGTGAAAAACTGCTAGTCTGTTTTGAGATCCTTGCTGGTAGCTTAGGCTGGCCTCAAATTTATTGCTGTCTCTGTATCTGCTGCCTAGCTAGGATTTACAGTCTTTATCAGGAGGTTTAGATACTTAAAACTGTAGTAGATTAACCAGTTGGTTCATTACCATTTATTCAGAGGTTTAGTGTATAGGATATGATATCTTAGGTGTACCAGAGGGTCCCTGGCTTTGCAGAAGTCTCAAGTGTGGGATATGGCACTTGTGGATTTGTTTTCTCAAATGACAAATGAACAGTTGGCCATATAAATTCATATAGTGTTTTCAGTCCAGTGTTGGACATCACCATAGAAAACATAGAAAAAGTTAGGTCTTTTCTCTTGGTATTCATTACATAAAAAATGTTTATACCTACCCTAAGCTAGGATCTATAATTACTCTAGCCTAAACCCTAAGGGAAAAAATGCATTCTTACATGTAATGGAAAAGATCTGAGCAAACCCCAAAAAAGGCCCCAAATACTGTAGAGGTGAATACTCAAATAATGCTGAGGATTTCAGGACGGGTCTTGGATAAAATAGAATGAAGTGTTCTCAAATAATGGGGGGAGAACTTCAACAACTAAAGCCCTCTAAAAAATCTTAGGCATGGGAAACCACGAGGGTGGGAAAATACTTAGCTAGCACGTAACACCCTTTTCTCAGAAGCACAGAGAAGTGATGGTACTAAGAAGCATCCAGTAGTAACTAGGAAGCATCAGTGGTAACTCGTAGTCATTTAGTGATTAGCTAGGAAAATCAGTGGCAACTAAGAAGCATCAGTGGTAACAAGAAGCATCAGTGGTAACTAGGAAGCATCAGTGGAAACTCAGGGAAGCATCGGTGGTAACTCAGGAAAGCTTAGTGGTAGGCTAGGAAGCATCAGTGGTAGCTAGGAAGCATCAGTGGTAGCTAGGAAGCATCAGGCTAAACATCATTTGAGGCTGTGGCCTTTAGAGTGAGATAGTCCTTGAATTTGGGAATGGGTGCTTTCTGAACCCTAAAAAAAGAAGAGAGAGAGAGAGAGAGAGAGAGAGAGAGAGAGAGAGAGAGAGAGAGAGAGAGAACTTACAATGGGGACAGTTTGACTTCTTCCTTTTTCTCTCTGTGTCCCTCTGGTTTGCTTCTCTTGCCTTTTGTCCCAGCTGCCAGCTTGAACACGATTGAAAAAGGAGTGGGGATGAGTGACCAGCCCTGTCTCACTTACGATGTAGTGGGTTCACTTTAAAATTTTCTTCGTTTAGGATGATGCGTGTATGGGTTGGGCATATATAGCTGTCTTAGAGTTTCTTATTGGTGTGAAAGAGGCCACTCACGACCACGCAACTCTTGCAAAGAAAACATTGAATTGAAGTGGTGGCTTATGGTTTCAGAGGTTTAGTCCATTATCATCATGATGGGGAGCATGACCAGTGTGCAGAGGCAGA